>NW_027369280.1:0-43796 GCF_046119375.1 Phyllobates terribilis
TGAAGCTACTGACTGAATGAAAGGAGCTGGCATCTCACTCTCTTTGAATCTTCTTTATCATGCTAGGATTAACAGGAAAAAGCTAAAAATTTCAGAATTGCACCTTGCAATGTGGAGATATTACTGTTTGTGCATTTACAATATTCATTGATTTTTGCCATTGAAAAACATGTTTTTCATATACCAGAAATGTTTGAAGCTACTGACTGAATGAAAGGAGCTGGCATCTCACTCTCTTTGAATCTTCTTTATCATGCTAGGATTAACAGGAAAAAGCAAAAAATTTCAGAATTGCACCTTGCAATGTGGAGATATTACTGTTTGTGCATTTACAATATTCATTGATTTTTGCCATTGAAAAACATGTTTTTCATATACCAGAAATGTTTGAAGCTACTGACTGAATGAAAGGAGCTGGCATCTCACTCTCTTTGAATCTTCTTTATCATGCTAGGATTAACAGGAAAAAGCTAAAAATTTCAGAATTGCACCGTGCAATGTGGAGATATTACTGTTTGTGCATTTACAATATTCATTGATTTTTGCCATTGAAAAACGTCCAGAAATGTTTGAAGCTACTGACTGAATGAAAGGAGCTGGCATCTCACTCTCTTTGAATCTTCTTTATCATGCTAGGATTAACAGGAAAAAGCAAAAAATTTCAGAATTGCACCGTGCAATGTGGAGATATTACTGTTTGTGCATTTACAATATTCATTGATTTTTGCCATTGAAAAACATGTTTTTCATATACCAGAAATGTTTGAAGCTACTGACTGAATGAAAGGAGCTGGCATCTCACTCTCTTTGAATCTTCTTTATCATGCTAGGATTAACAGGAAAAAGCTAAAAATTTCAGAATTGCACCTTGCAATGTGGAGATATTACTGTTTGTGCATTTACAATATTCATTGATTTTTGCCATTGAAAAACATGTTTTTCATATACCAGAAATGTTTGAAGCTACTGACTGAATGAAAGGAGCTGGCATCTCACTCTCTTTGAATCTTCTTTATCATGCTAGGATTAACAGGAAAAAGCAAAAAATTTCAGAATTGCACCTTGCAATGTGGAGATATTACTGTTTGTGCATTTACAATATTCATTGATTTTTGCCATTGAAAAACATGTTTTTCATATACCAGAAATGTTTGAAGCTACTGACTGAATGAAAGGAGCTGGCATCTCACTCTCTTTGAATCTTCTTTATCATGCTAGGATTAACAGGAAAAAGCTAAAAATTTCAGAATTGCACCGTGCAATGTGGAGATATTACTGTTTGTGCATTTACAATATTCATTGATTTTTGCCATTGAAAAACGTCCAGAAATGTTTGAAGCTACTGACTGAATGAAAGGAGCTGGCATCTCACTCTCTTTGAATCTTCTTTATCATGCTAGGATTAGCAGGAAAAAGCTAAAAATTTCAGAATTGCACCTTGCAATGTGGAGATATTACTGTTTGTGCATTTACAATATTCATTGATTTTTGCCATTGAAAAACATGTTTTTCATATACCAGAAATGTTTGAAGCTACTGACTGAATGAAAGGAGCTGGCATCTCACTCTCTTTGAATCTTCTTTATCATGCTAGGATTAACAGGAAAAAGCTAAAAATTTCAGAATTGCACCGTGCAATGTGGAGATATTACTGTTTGTGCATTTACAATATTCATTGATTTTTGCCATTGAAAAACGTCCAGAAATGTTTGAAGCTACTGACTGAATGAAAGGAGCTGGCATCTCACTCTCTTTGAATCTTCTTTATCATGCTAGGATTAGCAGGAAAAAGCTAAAAATTTCAGAATTGCACCTTGCAATGTGGAGATATTACTGTTTGTGCATTTACAATATTCATTGATTTTTGCCATTGAAAAACATGTTTTTCATATACCAGAAATGTTTGAAGCTACTGACTGAATGAAAGGAGCTGGCATCTCACTCTCTTTGAATCTTCTTTATCATGCTAGGATTAGCAGGAAAAAGCAAAAAATTTCAGAATTGCACCTTGCAATGTGGAGATATTACTGTTTGTGCATTTACAATATTCATTGATTTTTGCCATTGAAAAACGTCCAGAAATGTTTGAAGCTACTGACTGAATGAAAGGAGCTGGCATCTCACTCTCTTTGAATCTTCTTTATCATGCTAGGATTAACAGGAAAAAGCTAAAAATTTCAGAATTGCACCTTGCAATGTGGAGATATTACTGTTTGTGCATTTACATTATTCATTGATTTTTGCCATTGAAAAACATGTTTTTCATATACCAGAAATGTTTGAAGCTACTGACTGAATGAAAGGAGCTGGCATCTCACTCTCTTTGAATCTTCTTTATCATGCTAGGATTAACAGGAAAAAGCAAAAAATTTCAGAATTGCACCTTGCAATGTGGAGATATTACTGTTTGTGCATTTACAATATTCATTGATTTTTGCCATTGAAAAACATGTTTTTCATATACCAGAAATGTTTGAAGCTACTGACTGAACGAAAGGAGCTGGCATCTCACTCTCTTTGAATCTTCTTTATCATGCTAGGATTAACAGGAAAAAGCTAAAAATTTCAGAATTGCACCGTGCAATGTGGAGATATTACTGTTTGTGCATTTACAATATTCATTGATTTTTGCCATTGAAAAACGTCCAGAAATGTTTGAAGCTACTGACTGAATGAAAGGAGCTGGCATCTCACTCTCTTTGAATCTTCTTTATCATGCTAGGATTAACAGGAAAAAGCAAAAAATTTCAGAATTGCACCGTGCAATGTGGAGATATTACTGTTTGTGCATTTACAATATTCATTGATTTTTGCCATTGAAAAACATGTTTTTCATATACCAGAAATGTTTGAAGCTACTGACTGAATGAAAGGAGCTGGCATCTCACTCTCTTTGAATCTTCTTTATCATGCTAGGATTAACAGGAAAAAGCTAAAAATTTCAGAATTGCACCTTGCAATGTGGAGATATTACTGTTTGTGCATTTACAATATTCATTGATTTTTGCCATTGAAAAACATGTTTTTCATATACCAGAAATGTTTGAAGCTACTGACTGAATGAAAGGAGCTGGCATCTCACTCTCTTTGAATCTTCTTTATCATGCTAGGATTAACAGGAAAAAGCAAAAAATTTCAGAATTGCACCTTGCAATGTGGAGATATTACTGTTTGTGCATTTACAATATTCATTGATTTTTGCCATTGAAAAACATGTTTTTCATATACCAGAAATGTTTGAAGCTACTGACTGAATGAAAGGAGCTGGCATCTCACTCTCTTTGAATCTTCTTTATCATGCTAGGATTAACAGGAAAAAGCTAAAAATTTCAGAATTGCACCGTGCAATGTGGAGATATTACTGTTTGTGCATTTACAATATTCATTGATTTTTGCCATTGAAAAACGTCCAGAAATGTTTGAAGCTACTGACTGAATGAAAGGAGCTGGCATCTCACTCTCTTTGAATCTTCTTTATCATGCTAGGATTAGCAGGAAAAAGCTAAAAATTTCAGAATTGCACCTTGCAATGTGGAGATATTACTGTTTGTGCATTTACAATATTCATTGATTTTTGCCATTGAAAAACATGTTTTTCATATACCAGAAATGTTTGAAGCTACTGACTGAATGAAAGGAGCTGGCATCTCACTCTCTTTGAATCTTCTTTATCATGCTAGGATTAGCAGGAAAAAGCAAAAAATTTCAGAATTGCACCTTGCAATGTGGAGATATTACTGTTTGTGCATTTACAATATTCATTGATTTTTGCCATTGAAAAACGTCCAGAAATGTTTGAAGCTACTGACTGAATGAAAGGAGCTGGCATCTCACTCTCTTTGAATCTTCTTTATCATGCTAGGATTAACAGGAAAAAGCTAAAAATTTCAGAATTGCACCGTGCAATGTGGAGATATTACTGTTTGTGCATTTACAATATTCATTGATTTTTGCCATTGAAAAACATGTTTTTCATATACCAGAAATGTTTGAAGCTATTGACTGAATGAAAGGAGCTGGCATCTCACTCTCTTTGAATCTTCTTTATCATGCTAGGATTAACAGGAAAAAGCTAAAAATTTCAGAATTGCACCGTGCAATGTGGAGATATTACTGTTTGTGCATTTACAATATTCATTGATTTTTGCCATTGAAAAACATGTTTTTCATATACCAGAAATGTTTGAAGCTACTGACTGAATGAAAGGAGCTGGCATCTCACTCTCTTTGAATCTTCTTTATCATGCTAGGATTAACAGGAAAAAGCTAAAAATTTCAGAATTGCACCGTGCAATGTGGAGATATTACTGTTTGTGCATTTACAATATTCATTGATTTTTGCCATTGAAAAACATGTTTTTCATATACCAGAAATGTTTGAAGCTACTGACTGAATGAAAGGAGCTGGCATCTCACTCTCTTTGAATCTTCTTTATCATGCTAGGATTAGCAGGAAAAAGCAAAAAATTTCAGAATTGCACCTTGCAATGTGGAGATATTACTGTTTGTGCATTTACAATATTCATTGATTTTTGCCATTGAAAAACGTCCAGAAATGTTTGAAGCTACTGACTGAATGAAAGGAGCTGGCATCTCACTCTCTTTGAATCTTCTTTATCATGCTAGGATTAGCAGGAAAAAGCAAAAAATTTCAGAATTGCACCGTGCAATGTGGAGATATTACTGTTTGTGCATTTACAATATTCATTGATTTTTGCCATTGAAAAACATGTTTTTCATATACCAGAAATGTTTGAAGCTACTGACTGAATGAAAGGAGCTGGCATCTCACTCTCTTTGAATCTTCTTTATCATGCTAGGATTAACAGGAAAAAGCTAAAAATTTCAGAATTGCACCTTGCAATGTGGAGATATTACTGTTTGTGCATTTACAATATTCATTGATTTTTGCCATTGAAAAACATGTTTTTCATATACCAGAAATGTTTGAAGCTACTGACTGAATGAAAGGAGCTGGCATCTCACTCTCTTTGAATCTTCTTTATCATGCTAGGATTAACAGGAAAAAGCAAAAAATTTCAGAATTGCACCTTGCAATGTGGAGATATTACTGTTTGTGCATTTACAATATTCATTGATTTTTGCCATTGAAAAACATGTTTTTCATATACCAGAAATGTTTGAAGCTACTGACTGAATGAAAGGAGCTGGCATCTCACTCTCTTTGAATCTTCTTTATCATGCTAGGATTAACAGGAAAAAGCTAAAAATTTCAGAATTGCACCGTGCAATGTGGAGATATTACTGTTTGTGCATTTACAATATTCATTGATTTTTGCCATTGAAAAACGTCCAGAAATGTTTGAAGCTACTGACTGAATGAAAGGAGCTGGCATCTCACTCTCTTTGAATCTTCTTTATCATGCTAGGATTAACAGGAAAAAGCTAAAAATTTCAGAATTGCACCTTGCAATGTGGAGATATTACTGTTTGTGCATTTACAATATTCATTGATTTTTGCCATTGAAAAACATGTTTTTCATATACCAGAAATGTTTGAAGCTACTGACTGAATGAAAGGAGCTGGCATCTCACTCTCTTTGAATCTTCTTTATCATGCTAGGATTAACAGGAAAAAGCAAAAAATTTCAGAATTGCACCTTGCAATGTGGAGATATTACTGTTTGTGCATTTACAATATTCATTGATTTTTGCCATTGAAAAACATGTTTTTCATATACCAGAAATGTTTGAAGCTACTGACTGAATGAAAGGAGCTGGCATCTCACTCTCTTTGAATCTTCTTTATCATGCTAGGATTAACAGGAAAAAGCTAAAAATTTCAGAATTGCACCGTGCAATGTGGAGATATTACTGTTTGTGCATTTACAATATTCATTGATTTTTGCCATTGAAAAACGTCCAGAAATGTTTGAAGCTACTGACTGAATGAAAGGAGCTGGCATCTCACTCTCTTTGAATCTTCTTTATCATGCTAGGATTAACAGGAAAAAGCAAAAAATTTCAGAATTGCACCGTGCAATGTGGAGATATTACTGTTTGTGCATTTACAATATTCATTGATTTTTGCCATTGAAAAACATGTTTTTCATATACCAGAAATGTTTGAAGCTACTGACTGAATGAAAGGAGCTGGCATCTCACTCTCTTTGAATCTTCTTTATCATGCTAGGATTAACAGGAAAAAGCTAAAAATTTCAGAATTGCACCTTGCAATGTGGAGATATTACTGTTTGTGCATTTACAATATTCATTGATTTTTGCCATTGAAAAACATGTTTTTCATATACCAGAAATGTTTGAAGCTACTGACTGAATGAAAGGAGCTGGCATCTCACTCTCTTTGAATCTTCTTTATCATGCTAGGATTAACAGGAAAAAGCAAAAAATTTCAGAATTGCACCTTGCAATGTGGAGATATTACTGTTTGTGCATTTACAATATTCATTGATTTTTGCCATTGAAAAACATGTTTTTCATATACCAGAAATGTTTGAAGCTACTGACTGAATGAAAGGAGCTGGCATCTCACTCTCTTTGAATCTTCTTTATCATGCTAGGATTAACAGGAAAAAGCTAAAAATTTCAGAATTGCACCGTGCAATGTGGAGATATTACTGTTTGTGCATTTACAATATTCATTGATTTTTGCCATTGAAAAACGTCCAGAAATGTTTGAAGCTACTGACTGAATGAAAGGAGCTGGCATCTCACTCTCTTTGAATCTTCTTTATCATGCTAGGATTAGCAGGAAAAAGCTAAAAATTTCAGAATTGCACCTTGCAATGTGGAGATATTACTGTTTGTGCATTTACAATATTCATTGATTTTTGCCATTGAAAAACATGTTTTTCATATACCAGAAATGTTTGAAGCTACTGACTGAATGAAAGGAGCTGGCATCTCACTCTCTTTGAATCTTCTTTATCATGCTAGGATTAGCAGGAAAAAGCAAAAAATTTCAGAATTGCACCTTGCAATGTGGAGATATTACTGTTTGTGCATTTACAATATTCATTGATTTTTGCCATTGAAAAACGTCCAGAAATGTTTGAAGCTACTGACTGAATGAAAGGAGCTGGCATCTCACTCTCTTTGAATCTTCTTTATCATGCTAGGATTAACAGGAAAAAGCTAAAAATTTCAGAATTGCACCTTGCAATGTGGAGATATTACTGTTTGTGCATTTACAATATTCATTGATTTTTGCCATTGAAAAACATGTTTTTCATATACCAGAAATGTTTGAAGCTACTGACTGAATGAAAGGAGCTGGCATCTCACTCTCTTTGAATCTTCTTTATCATGCTAGGATTAGCAGGAAAAAGCAAAAAATTTCAGAATTGCACCTTGCAATGTGGAGATATTACTGTTTGTGCATTTACAATATTCATTGATTTTTGCCATTGAAAAACATGTTTTTCATATACCAGAAATGTTTGAAGCTACTGACTGAATGAAAGGAGCTGGCATCTCACTCTCTTTGAATCTTCTTTATCATGCTAGGATTAACAGGAAAAAGCTAAAAATTTCAGAATTGCACCGTGCAATGTGGAGATATTACTGTTTGTGCATTTACAATATTCATTGATTTTTGCCATTGAAAAACATGTTTTTCATATACCAGAAATGTTTGAAGCTACTGACTGAATGAAAGGAGCTGGCATCTCACTCTCTTTGAATCTTCTTTATCATGCTAGGATTAGCAGGAAAAAGCAAAAAATTTCAGAATTGCACCTTGCAATGTGGAGATATTACTGTTTGTGCATTTACAATATTCATTGATTTTTGCCATTGAAAAACGTCCAGAAATGTTTGAAGCTACTGACTGAATGAAAGGAGCTGGCATCTCACTCTCTTTGAATCTTCTTTATCATGCTAGGATTAGCAGGAAAAAGCAAAAAATTTCAGAATTGCACCGTGCAATGTGGAGATATTACTGTTTGTGCATTTACAATATTCATTGATTTTTGCCATTGAAAAACGTCCAGAAATGTTTGAAGCTACTGACTGAATGAAAGGAGCTGGCATCTCACTCTCTTTGAATCTTCTTTATCATGCTAGGATTAGCAGGAAAAAGCAAAAAATTTCAGAATTGCACCGTGCAATGTGGAGATATTACTGTTTGTGCATTTACAATATTCATTGATTTTTGCCATTGAAAAACATGTTTTTCATATACCAGAAATGTTTGAAGCTACTGACTGAATGAAAGGAGCTGGCATCTCACTCTCTTTGAATCTTCTTTATCATGCTAGGATTAACAGGAAAAAGCTAAAAATTTCAGAATTGCACCTTGCAATGTGGAGATATTACTGTTTGTGCATTTACAATATTCATTGATTTTTGCCATTGAAAAACATGTTTTTCATATACCAGAAATGTTTGAAGCTACTGACTGAATGAAAGGAGCTGGCATCTCACTCTCTTTGAATCTTCTTTATCATGCTAGGATTAACAGGAAAAAGCAAAAAATTTCAGAATTGCACCTTGCAATGTGGAGATATTACTGTTTGTGCATTTACAATATTCATTGATTTTTGCCATTGAAAAACATGTTTTTCATATACCAGAAATGTTTGAAGCTACTGACTGAATGAAAGGAGCTGGCATCTCACTCTCTTTGAATCTTCTTTATCATGCTAGGATTAACAGGAAAAAGCTAAAAATTTCAGAATTGCACCGTGCAATGTGGAGATATTACTGTTTGTGCATTTACAATATTCATTGATTTTTGCCATTGAAAAACGTCCAGAAATGTTTGAAGCTACTGACTGAATGAAAGGAGCTGGCATCTCACTCTCTTTGAATCTTCTTTATCATGCTAGGATTAACAGGAAAAAGCTAAAAATTTCAGAATTGCACCTTGCAATGTGGAGATATTACTGTTTGTGCATTTACAATATTCATTGATTTTTGCCATTGAAAAACATGTTTTTCATATACCAGAAATGTTTGAAGCTACTGACTGAATGAAAGGAGCTGGCATCTCACTCTCTTTGAATCTTCTTTATCATGCTAGGATTAACAGGAAAAAGCTAAAAATTTCAGAATTGCACCTTGCAATGTGGAGATATTACTGTTTGTGCATTTACAATATTCATTGATTTTTGCCATTGAAAAACATGTTTTTCATATACCAGAAATGTTTGAAGCTACTGACTGAATGAAAGGAGCTGGCATGTCACTCTCTTTGAATCTTCTTTATCATGCTAGGATTAACAGGAAAAAGCTAAAAATTTCAGAATTGCACCGTGCAATGTGGAGATATTACTGTTTGTGCATTTACAATATTCATTGATTTTTGCCATTGAAAAACGTCCAGAAATGTTTGAAGCTACTGACTGAATGAAAGGAGCTGGCATCTCACTCTCTTTGAATCTTCTTTATCATGCTAGGATTAACAGGAAAAAGCTAAAAATTTCAGAATTGCACCGTGCAATGTGGAGATATTACTGTTTGTGCATTTACAATATTCATTGATTTTTGCCATTGAAAAACATGTTTTTCATATACCAGAAATGTTTGAAGCTACTGACTGAATGAAAGGAGCTGGCATCTCACTCTCTTTGAATCTTCTTTATCATGCTAGGATTAGCAGGAAAAAGCCAAAAATTTCAGAATTGCACCTTGCAATGTGGAGATATTACTGTTTGTGCATTTACAATATTCATTGATTTTTGCCATTGAAAAACATGTTTTTCATATACCAGAAATGTTTGAAGCTACTGACTGAATGAAAGGAGCTGGCATCTCACTCTCTTTGAATCTTCTTTATCATGCTAGGATTAACAGGAAAAAGCTAAAAATTTCAGAATTGCACCGTGCAATGTGGAGATATTACTGTTTGTGCATTTACAATATTCATTGATTTTTGCCATTGAAAAACGTCCAGAAATGTTTGAAGCTACTGACTGAATGAAAGGAGCTGGCATCTCACGCTCTTTGAATCTTCTTTATCATGCTAGGATTAACAGGAAAAAGCTAAAAATTTCAGAATTGCACCGTGCAATGTGGAGATATTACTGTTTGTGCATTTACAATATTCATTGATTTTTGCCATTGAAAAACATGTTTTTCATATACCAGAAATGTTTGAAGCTACTGACTGAATGAAAGGAGCTGGCATCTCACTCTCTTTGAATCTTCTTTATCATGCTAGGATTAGCAGGAAAAAGCAAAAAATTTCAGAATTGCACCTTGCAATGTGGAGATATTACTGTTTGTGCATTTACAATATTTATTGATTTTTGCCATTGAAAAACATGTTTTTCATATACCAGAAATGTTTGAAGCTACTGACTGAATGAAAGGAGCTGGCATCTCACTCTCTTTGAATCTTCTTTATCATGCTAGGATTAGCAGGAAAAAGCTAAAAATTTCAGAATTGCACCGTGCAATGTGGAGATATTACTGTTTGTGCATTTACAATATTCATTGATTTTTGCCATTGAAAAACGTCCAGAAATGTTTGAAGCTACTGACTGAATGAAAGGAGCTGGCATCTCACTCTCTTTGAATCTTCTTTATCATGCTAGGATTAGCAGGAAAAAGCAAAAAATTTCAGAATTGCACCGTGCAATGTGGAGATATTACTGTTTGTGCATTTACAATATTCATTGATTTTTGCCATTGAAAAACATGTTTTTCATATACCAGAAATGTTTGAAGCTACTGACTGAATGAAAGGAGCTGGCATCTCACTCTCTTTGAATCTTCTTTATCATGCTAGGATTAGCAGGAAAAAGCAAAAAATTTCAGAATTGCACCTTGCAATGTGGAGATATTACTGTTTGTGCATTTACAATATTCATTGATTTTTGCCATTGAAAAACATGTTTTTCATATACCAGAAATGTTTGAAGCTACTGACTGAATGAAAGGAGCTGGCATCTCACTCTCTTTGAATCTTCTTTATCATGCTAGGATTAACAGGAAAAAGCAAAAAATTTCAGAATTGCACCTTGCAATGTGGAGATATTACTGTTTGTGCATTTACAATATTCATTGATTTTTGCCATTGAAAAACATGTTTTTCATATACCAGAAATGTTTGAAGCTACTGACTGAATGAAAGGAGCTGGCATCTCACTCTCTTTGAATCTTATTTATCATGCTAGGATTAACAGGAAAAAGCTAAAAATTTCAGAATTGCACCGTGCAATGTGGAGATATTACTGTTTGTGCATTTACAATATTCATTGATTTTTGCCATTGAAAAACGTCCAGAAATGTTTGAAGCTACTGACTGAATGAAAGGAGCTGGCATCTCACTCTCTTTGAATCTTCTTTATCATGCTAGGATTAACAGGAAAAAGCTAAAAATTTCAGAATTGCACCTTGCAATGTGGAGATATTACTGTTTGTGCATTTACAATATTCATTGATTTTTGCCATTGAAAAACATGTTTTTCATATACCAGAAATGTTTGAAGCTACTGACTGAATGAAAGGAGCTGGCATCTCACTCTCTTTGAATCTTCTTTATCATGCTAGGATTAACAGGAAAAAGCTAAAAATTTCAGAATTGCACCTTGCAATGTGGAGATATTACTGTTTGTGCATTTACAATATTCATTGATTTTTGCCATTGAAAAACATGTTTTTCATATACCAGAAATGTTTGAAGCTACTGACTGAATGAAAGGAGCTGGCATCTCACTCTCTTTGAATCTTCTTTATCATGCTAGGATTAACAGGAAAAAGCTAAAAATTTCAGAATTGCACCGTGCAATGTGGAGATATTACTGTTTGTGCATTTACAATATTCATTGATTTTTGCCATTGAAAAACATGTTTTTCATATACCAGAAATGTTTGAAGCTACTGACTGAATGAAAGGAGCTGGCATCTCACTCTCTTTGAATCTTCTTTATCATGCTAGGATTAGCAGGAAAAAGCAAAAAATTTCAGAATTGCACCTTGCAATGTGGAGATATTACTGTTTGTGCATTTACAATATTCATTGATTTTTGCCATTGAAAAACGTCCAGAAATGTTTGAAGCTACTGACTGAATGAAAGGAGCTGGCATCTCACTCTCTTTGAATCTTCTTTATCATGCTAGGATTAACAGGAAAAAGCTAAAAATTTCAGAATTGCACCTTGCAATGTGGAGATATTACTGTTTGTGCATTTACAATATTCATTGATTTTTGCCATTGAAAAACATGTTTTTCATATACCAGAAATGTTTGAAGCTACTGACTGAATGAAAGGAGCTGGCATCTCACTCTCTTTGAATCTTCTTTATCATGCTAGGATTAGCAGGAAAAAGCTAAAAATTTCAGAATTGCACCGTGCAATGTGGAGATATTACTGTTTGTGCATTTACAATATTCATTGATTTTTGCCATTGAAAAACGTCCAGAAATGTTTGAAGCTACTGACTGAATGAAAGGAGCTGGCATCTCACTCTCTTTGAATCTTCTTTATCATGCTAGTATTAGCAGGAAAAAGCAAAAAATTTCAGAATTGCACCGTGCAATGTGGAGATATTACTGTTTGTGCATTTACAATATTCATTGATTTTTGCCATTGAAAAACATGTTTTTCATATACCAGAAATGTTTGAAGCTACTGACTGAATGAAAGGAGCTGGCATCTCACTCTCTTTGAATCTTCTTTATCATGCTAGGATTAACAGGAAAAAGCTAAAAATTTCAGAATTGCACCGTGCAATGTGGAGATATTACTGTTTGTGCATTTACAATATTCATTGATTTTTGCCATTGAAAAACATGTTTTTCATATACCAGAAATGTTTGAAGCTACTGACTGAATGAAAGGAGCTGGCATCTCACTCTCTTTGAATCTTCTTTATCATGCTAGGATTAGCAGGAAAAAGCTAAAAATTTCAGAATTGCACCGTGCAATGTGGAGATATTACTGTTTGTGCATTTACAATATTCATTGATTTTTGCCATTGAAAAACATGTTTTTCATATACCAGAAATGTTTGAAGCTACTGACTGAATGAAAGGAGCTGGCATCTCACTCTCTTTGAATCTTCTTTATCATGCTAGGATTAGCAGGAAAAAGCTAAAAATTTCAGAATTGCACCTTGCAATGTGGAGATATTACTGTTTGTGCATTTACAATATTCATTGATTTTTGCCATTGAAAAACATGTTTTTCATATACCAGAAATGTTTGAAGCTACTGACTGAATGAAAGGAGCTGGCATCTCACTCTCTTTGAATCTTCTTTATCATGCTAGGATTAGCAGGAAAAAGCTAAAAATTTCAGAATTGCACCGTGCAATGTGGAGATATTACTGTTTGTGCATTTACAATATTCATTGATTTTTGCCATTGAAAAACGTCCAGAAATGTTTGAAGCTACTGACTGAATGAAAGGAGCTGGCATCTCACTCTCTTTGAATCTTCTTTATCATGCTAGGATTAACAGGAAAAAGCTAAAAATTTCAGAATTGCACCGTGCAATGTGGAGATATTACTGTTTGTGCATTTACAATATTCATTGATTTTTGCCATTGAAAAACATGTTTTTCATATACCAGAAATGTTTGAAGCTACTGACTGAATGAAAGGAGCTGGCATCTCACTCTCTTTGAATCTTCTTTATCATGCTAGGATTAACAGGAAAAAGCTAAAAATTTCAGAATTGCACCTTGCAATGTGGAGATATTACTGTTTGTGCATTTACAATATTCATTGATTTTTGCCATTGAAAAACATGTTTTTCATATACCAGAAATGTTTGAAGCTACTGACTGAATGAAAGGAGCTGGCATCTCACTCTCTTTGAATCTTCTTTATCATGCTAGGATTAACAGGAAAAAGCTAAAAATTTCAGAATTGCACCGTGCAATGTGGAGATATTACTGTTTGTGCATTTACAATATTCATTGATTTTTGCCATTGAAAAACATGTTTTTCATATACCAGAAATGTTTGAAGCTACTGACTGAATGAAAGGAGCTGGCATCTCACTCTCTTTGAATCTTCTTTATCATGCTAGGATTAACAGGAAAAAGCTAAAAATTTCAGAATTGCACCGTGCAATGTGGAGATATTACTGTTTGTGCATTTACAATATTCATTGATTTTTGCCATTGAAAAACATGTTTTTCATATACCAGAAATGTTTGAAGCTACTGACTGAATGAAAGGAGCTGGCATCTCACTCTCTTTGAATCTTCTTTATCATGCTAGGATTAACAGGAAAAAGCTAAAAATTTCAGAATTGCACCGTGCAATGTGGAGATATTACTGTTTGTGCATTTACAATATTCATTGATTTTTGCCATTGAAAAACATGTTTTTCATATACCAGAAATGTTTGAAGCTACTGACTGAATGAAAGGAGCTGGCATCTCACTCTCTTTGAATCTTCTTTATCATGCTAGGATTAACAGGAAAAAGCTAAAAATTTCAGAATTGCACCGTGCAATGTGGAGATATTACTGTTTGTGCATTTACAATATTCATTGATTTTTGCCATTGAAAAACATGTTTTTCATATACCAGAAATGTTTGAAGCTACTGACTGAATGAAAGGAGCTGGCATCTCACTCTCTTTGAATCTTCTTTATCATGCTAGGATTAACAGGAAAAAGCTAAAAATTTCAGAATTGCACCGTGCAATGTGGAGATATTACTGTTTGTGCATTTACAATATTCATTGATTTTTGCCATTGAAAAACATGTTTTTCATATACCAGAAATGTTTGAAGCTACTGACTGAATGAAAGGAGCTGGCATCTCACTCTCTTTGAATCTTCTTTATCATGCTAGGATTAACAGGAAAAAGCTAAAAATTTCAGAATTGCACCGTGCAATGTGGAGATATTACTGTTTGTGCATTTACAATATTCATTGATTTTTGCCATTGAAAAACATGTTTTTCATATACCAGAAATGTTTGAAGCTACTGACTGAATGAAAGGAGCTGGCATCTCACTATCTTTGAATCTTCTTTATCATGCTAGGATTAACAGGAAAAAGCTAAAAATTTCAGAATTGCACCTTGCAATGTGGAGATATTACTGTTTGTGCATTTACAATATTCATTGATTTTTGCCATTGAAAAACATGTTTTTCATATACCAGAAATGTTTGAAGCTACTGACTGAATGAAAGGAGCTGGCATCTCACTCTCTTTGAATCTTCTTTATCATGCTAGGATTAACAGGAAAAAGCTAAAAATTTCAGAATTGCACCTTGCAATGTGGAGATATTACTGTTTGTGCATTTACAATATTCATTGATTTTTGCCATTGAAAAACATGTTTTTCATATACCAGAAATGTTTGAAGCTACTGACTGAATGAAAGGAGCTGGCATCTCACTCTCTTTGAATCTTCTTTATCATGCTAGGATTAACAAGAAAAAGCTAAAAATTTCAGAATTGCACCTTGCAATGTGGAGATATTACTGTTTGTGCATTTACAATATTCATTGATTTTTGCCATTGAAAAACGTCCAGAAATGTTTGAAGCTACTGACTGAATGAAAGGAGCTGGCATCTCACTCTCTTTGAATCTTCTTTATCATGCTAGGATTAACAGGAAAAAGCTAAAAATTTCAGAATTGCACCGTGCAATGTGGAGATATTACTGTTTGTGCATTTACAATATTCATTGATTTTTGCCATTGAAAAACATGTTTTTCATATACCAGAAATGTTTGAAGCTACTGACTGAATGAAAGGAGCTGGCATCTCACTCTCTTTGAATCTTCTTTATCATGCTAGGATTAACAGGAAAAAGCTAAAAATTTCAGAATTGCACCGTGCAATGTGGAGATATTACTGTTTGTGCATTTACAATATTCATTGATTTTTGCCATTGAAAAACATGTTTTTCATATACCAGAAATGTTTGAAGCTACTGACTGAATGAAAGGAGCTGGCATCTCACTCTCTTTGAATCTTCTTTATCATGCTAGGATTAGCAGGAAAAAGCAAAAAATTTCAGAATTGCACCTTGCAATGTGGAGATATTACTGTTTGTGCATTTACAATATTCATTGATTTTTGCCATTGAAAAACGTCCAGAAATGTTTGAAGCTACTGACTGAATGAAAGGAGCTGGCATCTCACTCTCTTTGAATCTTCTTTATCATGCTAGGATTAACAGGAAAAAGCTAAAAATTTCAGAATTGCACCTTGCAATGTGGATATATTACTGTTTGTGCATTTACAATATTCATTGATTTTTGCCATTGAAAAACATGTTTTTCATATACCAGAAATGTTTGAAGCTACTGACTGAATGAAAGGAGCTGGCATCTCACTCTCTTTGAATCTTCTTTATCATGCTAGGATTAGCAGGAAAAAGCAAAAAATTTCAGAATTGCACCTTGCAATGTGGAGATATTACTGTTTGTGCATTTACAATATTCATTGATTTTTGCCATTGAAAAACGTCCAGAAATGTTTGAAGCTACTGACTGAATGAAAGGAGCTGGCATCTCACTCTCTTTGAATCTTCTTTATCATGCTAGGATTAGCAGGAAAAAGCAAAAAATTTCAGAATTGCACCTTGCAATGTGGAGATATTACTGTTTGTGCATTTACAATATTCACTGATTTTTGCCATTGAAAAACATGTTTTTCATATACCAGAAATGTTTGAAGCTACTGACTGAATGAAAGGAGCTGGCATCTCACTCTCTTTGAATCTTCTTTATCATGCTAGGATTAGCAGGAAAAAGCTAAAAATTTCAGAATTGCACCGTGCAATGTGGAGATATTACTGTTTGTGCATTTACAATATTCATTGATTTTTGCCATTGAAAAACATGTTTTTCATATACCAGAAATGTTTGAAGCTACTGACTGAATGAAAGGAGCTGGCATCTCACTCTCTTTGAATCTTCTTTATCATGCTAGGATTAGCAGGAAAAAGCAAAAAATTTCAGAATTGCACCGTGCAATGTGGAGATATTACTGTTTGTGCATTTACAATATTCATTGATTTTTGCCATTGAAAAACATGTTTTTCATATACCAGAAATGTTTGAAGCTACTGACTGAATGAAAGGAGCTGGCATCTCACTCTCTTTGAATCTTCTTTATCATGCTAGGATTAACAGGAAAAAGCAAAAAATTTCAGAATTGCACCGTGCAATGTGGAGATATTACTGTTTGTGCATTTACAATATTCATTGATTTTTGCCATTGAAAAACGTCCAGAAATGTTTGAAGCTACTGACTGAATGAAAGGAGCTGGCATCTCACTCTCTTTGAATCTTCTTTATCATGCTAGGATTAACAGGAAAAAGCAAAAAATTTCAGAATTGCACCGTGCAATGTGGAGATATTACTGTTTGTGCATTTACAATATTCATTGATTTTTGCCATTGAAAAACGTCCAGAAATGTTTGAAGCTACTGACTGAATGAAAGGAGCTGGCATCTCACTCTCTTTGAATCTTCTTTATCATGCTAGGATTAACAGGAAAAAGCTAAAAATTTCAGAATTGCACCGTGCAATGTGGAGATATTACTGTTTGTGCATTTACAATATTCATTGATTTTTGCCATTGAAAAACATGTTTTTCATATACCAGAAATGTTTGAAGCTACTGACTGAATGAAAGGAGCTGGCATCTCACTCTCTTTGAATCTTCTTTATCATGCTAGGATTAGCAGGAAAAAGCAAAAAATTTCAGAATTGCACCGTGCAATGTGGAGATATTACTGTTTGTGCATTTACAATATTCATTGATTTTTGCCATTGAAAAACATGTTTTTCATATACCAGAAATGTTTGAAGCTACTGACTGAATGAAAGGAGCTGGCATCTCACTCTCTTTGAATCTTCTTTATCATGCTAGGATTAGCAGGAAAAAGCTAAAAATTTCAGAATTGCACCGTGCAATGTGGAGATATTACTGTTTGTGCATTTACAATATTCATTGATTTTTGCCATTGAAAAACATGTTTTTCATATACCAGAAATGTTTGAAGCTACTGACTGAATGAAAGGAGCTGGCATCTCACTCTCTTTGAATCTTCTTTATCATGCTAGGATTAGCAGGAAAAAGCAAAAAATTTCAGAATTGCACCTTGCAATGTGGAGATATTACTGTTTGTGCATTTACAATATTCATTGATTTTTGCCATTGAAAAACGTCCAGAAATGTTTGAAGCTACTGACTGAATGAAAGGAGCTGGCATCTCACTCTCTTTGAATCTTCTTTATCATGCTAGGATTAACAGGAAAAAGCAAAAAATTTCAGAATTGCACCGTGCAATGTGGAGATATTACTGTTTGTGCATTTACAATATTCATTGATTTTTGCATTGAAAAACGTCCAGAAATGTTTGAAGCTACTGACTGAATGAAAGGAGCTGGCATCTCACTCTCTTTGAATCTTCTTTATCATGCTAGGATTAACAGGAAAAAGCAAAACATTTCAGAATTGCACCGTGCAATGTGGAGATATTACTGTTTGTGCATTTACAATATTCATTGATTTTTGCCATTGAAAAACGTCCAGAAATGTTTGAAGCTACTGACTGAATGAAAGGAGCTGGCATCTCACTCTCTTTGAATCTTCTTTATCATGCTAGGATTAACAGGAAAAAGCTAAAAATTTCAGAATTGCACCGTGCAATGTGGAGATATTACTGTTTGTGCATTTACAATATTCATTGATTTTTGCCATTGAAAAACATGTTTTTCATATACCAGAAATGTTTGAAGCTACTGACTGAATGAAAGGAGCTGGCATCTCACTCTCTTTGAATCTTCTTTATCATGCTAGGATTAGCAGGAAAAAGCAAAAAATTTCAGAATTGCACCGTGCAATGTGGAGATATTACTGTTTGTGCATTTACAATATTCATTGATTTTTGCCATTGAAAAACATGTTTTTCATATACCAGAAATGTTTGAAGCTACTGACTGAATGAAAGGAGCTGGCATCTCACTCTCTTTGAATCTTCTTTATCATGCTAGGATTAGCAGGAAAAAGCTAAAAATTTCAGAATTGCACCGTGCAATGTGGAGATATTACTGTTTGTGCATTTACAATATTCATTGATTTTTGCCATTGAAAAACATGTTTTTCATATACCAGAAATGTTTGAAGCTACTGACTGAATGAAAGGAGCTGGCATCTCACTCTCTTTGAATCTTCTTTATCATGCTAGGATTAGCAGGAAAAAGCAAAAAATTTCAGAATTGCACCTTGCAATGTGGAGATATTACTGTTTGTGCATTTACAATATTCATTGATTTTTGCCATTGAAAAACATGTTTTTCATATACCAGAAATGTTTGAAGCTACTGACTGAATGAAAGGAGCTGGCATCTCACTCTCTTTGAATCTTCTTTATCATGCTAGGATTAGCAGGAAAAAGCTAAAAATTTCAGAATTGCACCGTGCAATGTGGAGATATTACTGTTTGTGCATTTACAATATTCATTGATTTTTGCCATTGAAAAACATGTTTTTCATATACCAGAAATGTTTGAAGCTACTGACTGAATGAAAGGAGCTGGCATCTCACTCTCTTTGAATCTTCTTTATCATGCTAGGATTAACAGGAAAAAGCTAAAAATTTCAGAATTGCACCGTGCAATGTGGAGATATTACTGTTTGTGCATTTACAATATTCATTGATTTTTGCCATTGAAAAACATGTTTTTCATATACCAGAAATGTTTGAAGCTACTGACTGAATGAAAGGAGCTGGCATCTCACTCTCTTTGAATCTTCTTTATCATGCTAGGATTAGCAGGAAAAAGCAAAAAATTTCAGAATTGCACCGTGCAATGTGGAGATATTACTGTTTGTGCATTTACAATATTCATTGATTTTTGCCATTGAAAAACATGTTTTTCATATACCAGAAATGTTTGAAGCTACTGACTGAATGAAAGGAGCTGGCATCTCACTCTCTTTGAATCTTCTTTATCATGCTAGGATTAGCAGGAAAAAGCAAAAAATTTCAGAATTGCACCTTGCAATGTGGAGATATTACTGTTTGTGCATTTACAATATTCATTGATTTTTGCCATTGAAAAACATGTTTTTCATATACCAAAAATGTTTGAAGCTACTGACTGAATGAAAGGAGCTGGCATCTCACTCTCTTTGAATCTTCTTTATCATGCTAGGATTAACAGGAAAAAGCTAAAAATTTCAGAATTGCACCGTGCAATGTGGAGATATTACTGTTTGTGCATTTACAATATTCATTGATTTTTGCCATTGAAAAACGTCCAGAAATGTTTGAAGCTACTGACTGAATGAAAGGAGCTGGCATCTCACTCTCTTTGAATCTTCTTTATCATGCTAGGTTTAACAGGAAAAAGCTAAAAATTTCAGAATTGCACCTTGCAATGTGGAGATATTACTGTTTGTGCATTTACAATATTCATTGATTTTTGCCATTGAAAAACATGTTTTTCATATACCAGAAATGTTTGAAGCTACTGACTGAATGAAAGGAGCTGGCATCTCACTCTCTTTGAATCTTCTTTATCATGCTAGGATTAACAGGAAAAAGCTAAAAATTTCAGAATTGCACCGTGCAATGTGGAGATATTACTGTTTGTGCATTTACAATATTCATTGATTTTTGCCATTGAAAAACGTCCAGAAATGTTTGAAGCTACTGACTGAATGAAAGGAGCTGGCATCTCACTCTCTTTGAATCTTCTTTATCATGCTAGGATTAGCAGGAAAAAGCAAAAAATTTCAGAATTGCACCGTGCAATGTGGAGATATTACTGTTTGTGCATTTACAATATTCATTGATTTTTGCCATTGAAAAACATGTTTTTCATATACCAGAAATGTTTGAAGCTACTGACTGAATGAAAGGAGCTGGCATCTCACTCTCTTTGAATCTTCTTTATCATGCTAGGATTAACAGGAAAAAGCTAAAAATTTCAGAATTGCACCTTGCAATGTGGAGATATTACTGTTTGTGCATTTACAATATTCATTGATTTTTGCCATTGAAAAACATGTTTTTCATATACCAGAAATGTTTGAAGCTACTGACTGAATGAAAGGAGCTGGCATCTCACTCTCTTTGAATCTTCTTTATCATGCTAGGATTAACAGGAAAAAGCTAAAAATTTCAGAATTGCACCTTGCAATGTGGAGATATTACTGTTTGTGCATTTACAATATTCATTGATTTTTGCCATTGAAAAACATGTTTTTCATATACCAGAAATGTTTGAAGCTACTGACTGAATGAAAGGAGCTGGCATCTCACTCTCTTTGAATCTTCTTTATCATGCTAGGATTAACAGGAAAAAGCTAAAAATTTCAGAATTGCACCGTGCAATGTGG
This sequence comes from Phyllobates terribilis, assembly GCF_046119375.1. Lineage (NCBI taxonomy): Eukaryota > Metazoa > Chordata > Amphibia > Anura > Dendrobatidae > Phyllobates > Phyllobates terribilis. The sequence continues at coordinate 21,265 of NW_027369280.1, forward strand.
AGATATTACTGTTTGTGCATTTACAATATTCATTGATTTTTGCCATTGAAAAACATGTTTTTCATATACCAGAAATGTTTGAAGCTACTGACTGAATGAAAGGAGCTGGCATCTCACTCTCTTTGAATCTTCTTTATCATGCTAGGATTAGCAGGAAAAAGCTAAAAATTTCAGAATTGCACCGTGCAATGTGGAGATATTACTGTTTGTGCATTTACAATATTCATTGATTTTTGCCATTGAAAAACATGTTTTTCATATACCAGAAATGTTTGAAGCTACTGACTGAATGAAAGGAGCTGGCATCTCACTCTCTTTGAATCTTCTTTATCATGCTAGGATTAGCAGGAAAAAGCAAAAAATTTCAGAATTGCACCTTGCAATGTGGAGATATTACTGTTTGTGCATTTACAATATTCATTGATTTTTGCCATTGAAAAACATGTTTTTCATATACCAGAAATGTTTGAAGCTACTGACTGAATGAAAGGAGCTGGCATCTCACTCTCTTTGAATCTTCTTTATCATGCTAGGATTAGCAGGAAAAAGCAAAAAAATTCAGAATTGCACCGTGCAATGTGGAGATATTACTGTTTGTGCATTTACAATATTCATTGATTTTTGCCATTGAAAAACATGTTTTTCATGTACCAGAAATGTTTGAAGCTACTGACTGAATGAAAGGAGCTGGCATCTCACTCTCTTTGAATCTTCTTTATCATGCTAGGATTAACAGGAAAAAGCTAAAAATTTCAGAATTGCACCGTGCAATGTGGAGATATTACTGTTTGTGCATTTACAATATTCATTGATTTTTGCCATTGAAAAACGTCCAGAAATGTTTGAAGCTACTGACTGAATGAAAGGAGCTGGCATCTCACTCTCTTTGAATCTTCTTTATCATGCTAGGATTAACAGGAAAAAGCTAAAAATTTCAGAATTGCACCTTGCAATGTGGAGATATTACTGTTTGTGCATTTACAATATTCATTGATTTTTGCCATTGAAAAACGTCCAGAAATGTTTGAAGCTACTGACTGAATGAAAGGAGCTGGCATCTCACTCTCTTTGAATCTTCTTTATCATGCTAGGATTAGCAGGAAAAAGCTAAAAATTTCAGAATTGCACCGTGCAATGTGGAGATATTACTGTTTGTGCATTTACAATATTCATTGATTTTTGCCATTGAAAAACATGTTTTTCATATACCAGAAATGTTTGAAGCTACTGACTGAATGAAAGGAGCTGGCATCTCACTCTCTTTGAATCTTCTTTATCATGCTAGGATTAGCAGGAAAAAGCTAAAAATTTCAGAATTGCACCGTGCAATGTGGAGATATTACTGTTTGTGCATTTACAATATTCATTGATTTTTGCCATTGAAAAACATGTTTTTCATATACCAGAAATGTTTGAAGCTACTGACTGAATGAAAGGAGCTGGCATCTCACTCTCTTTGAATCTTCTTTATCATGCTAGGATTAACAGGAAAAAGCAAAAAATTTCAGAATTGCACCTTGCAATGTGGAGATATTACTGTTTGTGCATTTACAATATTCATTGATTTTTGCCATTGAAAAACATGTTTTTCATGTACCAGAAATGTTTGAAGCTACTGACTGAATGAAAGGAGCTGGCATCTCACTCTCTTTGAATCTTCTTTATCATGCTAGGATTAACAGGAAAAAGCTAAAAATTTCAGAATTGCACCGTGCAATGTGGAGATATTACTGTTTGTGCATTTACAATATTCATTGATTTTTGCCATTGAAAAACGTCCAGAAATGTTTGAAGCTACTGACTGAATGAAAGGAGCTGGCATCTCACTCTCTTTGAATCTTCTTTATCATGCTAGGATTAACAGGAAAAAGCTAAAAATTTCAGAATTGCACCTTGCAATGTGGAGATATTACTGTTTGTGCATTTACAATATTCATTGATTTTTGCCATTGAAAAACGTCCAGAAATGTTTGAAGCTACTGACTGAATGAAAGGAGCTGGCATCTCACTCTCTTTGAATCTTCTTTATCATGCTAGGATTAGCAGGAAAAAGCTAAAAATTTCAGAATTGCACCGTGCAATGTGGAGATATTACTGTTTGTGCATTTACAATATTCATTGATTTTTGCCATTGAAAAACATGTTTTTCATATACCAGAAATGTTTGAAGCTACTGACTGAATGAAAGGAGCTGGCATCTCACTCTCTTTGAATCTTCTTTATCATGCTAGGATTAGCAGGAAAAAGCTAAAAATTTCAGAATTGCACCGTGCAATGTGGAGATATTACTGTTTGTGCATTTACAATATTCATTGATTTTTGCCATTGAAAATCATGTTTTTCATATACCAGAAATGTTTGAAGCTACTGACTGAATGAAAGGAGCTGGCATCTCACTCTCTTTGAATCTTCTTTATCATGCTAGGATTAACAGGAAAAAGCAAAAAATTTCAGAATTGCACCTTGCAATGTGGAGATATTACTGTTTGTGCATTTACAATATTCATTGATTTTTGCCATTGAAAAACGTCCAGAAATGTTTGAAGCTACTGACTGAATGAAAGGAGCTGGCATCTCACTCTCTTTGAATCTTCTTTATCATGCTAGGATTAGCAGGAAAAAGCAAAAAATTTCAGAATTGCACCGTGCAATGTGGAGATATTACTGTTTGTGCATTTACAATATTCATTGATTTTTGCCATTGAAAAACATGTTTTTCATATACCAGAAATGTTTGAAGCTACTGACTGAATGAAAGGAACTGGCATCTCACTCTCTTTGAATCTTCTTTATCATGCTAGGATTAACAGGAAAAAGCTAAAAATTTCAGAATTGCACCGTGCAATGTGGAGATATTACTGTTTGTGCATTTACAATATTCATTGATTTTTGCCATTGAAAAACGTCCAGAAATGTTTGAAGCTACTGACTGAATGAAAGGAGCTGGCATCTCACTCTCTTTGAATCTTCTTTATCATGCTAGGATTAGCAGGAAAAAGCAAAAAATTTCAGAATTGCACCGTGCAATGTGGAGATATTACTGTTTGTGCATTTACAATATTCATTGATTTTTGCCATTGAAAAACGTCCAGAAATGTTTGAAGCTACTGACTGAATGAAAGGAGCTGGCATCTCACTCTCTTTGAATCTTCTTTATCATGCTAGGATTAACAGGAAAAAGCTAAAAATTTCAGAATTGCACCTTGCAATGTGGAGATATTACTGTTTGTGCATTTACAATATTCATTGATTTTTGCCATTGAAAAACATGTTTTTCATATACCAGAAATGTTTGAAGCTACTGACTGAATGAAAGGAGCTGGCATCTCACTCTCTTTGAATCTTCTTTATCATGCTAGGATTAACAGGAAAAAGCTAAAAATTTCAGAATTGCACCGTGCAATGTGGAGATATTACTGTTTGTGCATTTACAATATTCATTGATTTTTGCCATTGAAAAACGTCCAGAAATGTTTGAAGCTACTGACTGAATGAAAGGAGCTGGCATCTCACTCTCTTTGAATCTTCTTTATCATGCTAGGATTAGCAGGAAAAAGCAAAAAATTTCAGAATTGCACCGTGCAATGTGGAGATATTACTGTTTGTGCATTTACAATATTCATTGATTTTTGCCATTGAAAAACATGTTTTTCATATACCAGAAATGTTTGAAGCTACTGACTGAATGAAAGGAGCTGGCATCTCACTCTCTTTGAATCTTCTTTATCATGCTAGGATTAACAGGAAAAAGCTAAAAATTTCAGAATTGCACCTTGCAATGTGGAGATATTACTGTTTGTGCATTTACAATATTCATTGATTTTTGCCATTGAAAAACGTCCAGAAATGTTTGAAGCTACTGACTGAATAAAAGGAGCTGGCATCTCACTCTCTTTGAATCTTCTTTATCATGCTAGGATTAGCAGGAAAAAGCAAAAAATTTCAGAATTGCACCGTGCAATGTGGAGATATTACTGTTTGTGCATTTACAATATTCATTGATTTTTGCCATTGAAAAACGTCCAGAAATGTTTGAAGCTACTGACTGAATGAAAGGAGCTGGCATCTCACTCTCTTTGAATCTTCTTTATCATGCTAGGATTAACAGGAAAAAGCTAAAAATTTCAGAATTGCACCTTGCAATGTGGAGATATTACTGTTTGTGCATTTACAATATTCATTGATTTTTGCCATTGAAAAACATGTTTTTCATATACCAGAAATGTTTGAAGCTACTGACTGAATGAAAGGAGCTGGCATCTCACTCTCTTTGAATCTTCTTTATCATGCTAGGATTAGCAGGAAAAAGCAAAAAATTTCAGAATTGCACCGTGCAATGTGGAGATATTACTGTTTGTGCATTTACAATATTCATTGATTTTTGCCATTGAAAAACATGTTTTTCATATACCAGAAATGTTTGAAGCTACTGACTGAATGAAAGGAGCTGGCATCTCACTCTCTTTGAATCTTCTTTATCATGCTAGGATTAGCAGGAAAAAGCTAAAAATTTCAGAATTGCACCTTGCAATGTGGAGATATTACTGTTTGTGCATTTACAATATTCATTGATTTTTGCCATTGAAAAACATGTTTTTCATATACCAGAAATGTTTGAAGCTACTGACTGAATGAAAGGAGCTGGCATCTCACTATCTTTGAATCTTCTTTATCATGCTAGGATTAGCAGGAAAAAGCTAAAAATTTCAGAATTGCACCTTGCAATGTGGAGATATTACTGTTTGTGCATTTACAATATTCATTGATTTTTGCCATTGAAAAACATGTTTTTCATATACCAGAAATGTTTGAAGCTACTGACTGAATGAAAGGAGCTGGCATCTCACTCTCTTTGAATCTTCTTTATCATGCTAGGATTAACAGGAAAAAGCTAAAAATTTCAGAATTGCACCTTGCAATGTGGAGATATTACTGTTTGTGCATTTACAATATTCATTGATTTTTGCCATTGAAAAACGTCCAGAAATGTTTGAAGCTACTGACTGAATGAAAGGAGCTGGCATCTCACTATCTTTGAATCTTCTTTATCATGCTAGGATTAACAGGAAAAAGCTAAAAATTTCAGAATTGCACCGTGCAATGTGGAGATATTACTGTTTGTGCATTTACAATATTCATTGATTTTTGCCATTGAAAAACGTCCAGAAATGTTTGAAGCTACTGACTGAATGAAAGAAGCTGGCATCTCACTCTCTTTGAATCTTCTTTATCATGCTAGCATTAGCAGGAAAAAGCAAAAAATTTCAGAATTGCACCTTGCAATGTGGAGATATTACTGTTTGTGCATTTACAATATTCATTGATTTTTGCCATTGAAAAACATGTTTTTCATATACCAGAAATGTTTGAAGCTACTGACTGAATGAAAGGAGCTGGCATCTCACTCTCTTTGAATCTTCTTTATCATGCTAGGATTAACAGGAAAAAGCTAAAAATTTCAGAATTGCACCTTGCAATGTGGAGATATTACTGTTTGTGCATTTACAATATTCATTGATTTTTGCCATTGAAAAACGTCCAGAAATGTTTGAAGCTACTGACTGAATGAAAGGAGCTGGCATCTCACTCTCTTTGAATCTTCTTTATCATGCTAGGATTAGCAGGAAAAAGCAAAAAATTTCAGAATTGCACCTTGCAATGTGGAGATATTACTGTTTGTGCATTTACAATATTCATTGATTTTTGCCATTGAAAAACATGTTTTTCATATACCAGAAATGTTTGAAGCTACTGACTGAATGAAAGGAGCTGGCATCTCACTCTCTTTGAATCTTCTTTATCATGCTAGGATTAACAGGAAAAAGCAAAAAATTTCAGAATTGCACCGTGCAATGTGGAGATATTACTGTTTGTGCATTTACAATATTCATTGATTTTTGCCATTGAAAAACATGTTTTTCATATACCAGAAATGTTTGAAGCTACTGACTGAATGAAATGAGCTGGCATCTCACTCTCTTTGAATCTTCTTTATCATGCTAGGATTAGCAGGAAAAAGCAAAAAATTTCAGAATTGCACCTTGCAATGTGGAGATATTACTGTTTGTGCATTTACAATATTCATTGATTTTTGCCATTGAAAAACATGTTTTTCATATACCAGAAATGTTTGAAGCTACTGACTGAATGAAAGGAGCTGGCATCTCACTCTCTTTGAATCTTCTTTATCATGCTAGGATTAACAGGAAAAAGCTAAAAATTTCAGAATTGCACCTTGCAATGTGGAGATATTACTGTTTGTGCATTTACAATATTCATTGATTTTTGCCATTGAAAAACATGTTTTTCATATACCAGAAATGTTTGAAGCTACTGACTGAATGAAAGGAGCTGGCATCTCACTCTCTTTGAATCTTCTTTATCATGCTAGGATTAGCAGGAAAAAGCAAAAAATTTCAGAATTGCACCTTGCAATGTGGAGATATTACTGTTTGTGCATTTACAATATTCATTGATTTTTGCCATTGAAAAACGTCCAGAAATGTTTGAAGCTACTGACTGAATGAAAGGAGCTGGCATCTCACTCTCTTTGAATCTTCTTTATCATGCTAGGATTAGCAGGAAAAAGCAAAAAATTTCAGAATTGCACCTTGCAATGTGGAGATATTACTGTTTGTGCATTTACAATATTCATTGATTTTTGCCATTGAAATACGTCCAGAAATGTTTGAAGCTACTGACTGAATGAAAGGAGCTGGCATCTCACTCTCTTTGAATCTTCTTTATCATGCTAGGATTAACAGGAAAAAGCTAAAAATTTCAGAATTGCACCTTGCAATGTGGAGATATTACTGTTTGTGCATTTACAATATTCATTGATTTTTGCCATTGAAAAACATGTTTTTCATATACCAGAAATGTTTGAAGCTACTGACTGAATGAAAGGAGCTGGCATCTCACTCTCTTTGAATCTTCTTTATCATGCTAGGATTAGCAGGAAAAAGCTAAAAATTTCAGAATTGCACCTTGCAATGTGGAGATATTACTGTTTGTGCATTTACAATATTCATTGATTTTTGCCATTGAAAAACATGTTTTTCATATACCAGAAATGTTTGAAACTACTGACTGAATGAAAGGAGCTGGCATCTCACTCTCTTTGAATCTTCTTTATCATGCTAGGATTAACAGGAAAAAGCTAAAAATTTCAGAATTGCACCGTGCAATGTGGAGATATTACTGTTTGTGCATTTACAATATTCATTGATTTTTGCCATTGAAAAACATGTTTTTCATATACCAGAAATGTTTGAAGCTACTGACTGAATGAAAGGAGCTGGCATCTCACTCTCTTTGAATCTTCTTTATCATGCTAGGATTAGCAGGAAAAAGCAAAAAATTTCACAATTGCACCTTGCAATGTGGAGATATTACTGTTTGTGCATTTACAATATTCATTGATTTTTGCCATTGAAAAACATGTTTTTCATATACCAGAAATGTTTGAAGCTACTGACTGAATGAAAGGAGCTGGCATCTCACTCTCTTTGAATCTTCTTTATCATGCTAGGATTAGCAGGAAAAAGCAAAAAATTTCAGAATTGCACCTTGCAATGTGGAGATATTACTGTTTGTGCATTTACAATATTCATTGATTTTTGCCATTGAAAAACGTCCAGAAATGTTTGAAGCTACTGACTGAATGAAAGGAGCTGGCATCTCACTCTCTTTGAATCTTCTTTATCATGCTAGGATTAGCAGGAAAAAGCAAAAAATTTCAGAATTGCACCGTGCAATGTGGAGATATTACTGTTTGTGCATTTACAATATTCATTGATTTTTGCCATTGAAAAACATGTTTTTCATATACCAGAAATGTTTGAAGCTACTGACTGAATGAAAGGAGCTGGCATCTCACTCTCTTTGAATCTTCTTTATCATGCTAGGATTAACAGGAAAAAGCTAAAAATTTCAGAATTGCACCTTGCAATGTGGAGATATTACTGTTTGTGCATTTACAATATTCATTGATTTTTGCCATTGAAAAACGTCCAGAAATGTTTGAAGCTACTGACTGAATGAAAGGAGCTGGCATCTCACTCTCTTTGAATCTTCTTTATCATGCTAGGATTAGCAGGAAAAAGCAAAAAATTTCAGAATTGCACCTTGCAATGTGGAGATATTACTGTTTGTGCATTTACAATATTCATTGATTTTTGCCATTGAAAAACATGTTTTTCATATACCAGAAATGTTTGAAGCTACTGACTGAATGAAAGGAGCTGGCATCTCACTCTCTTTGAATCTTCTTTATCATGCTAGGATTAACAGGAAAAAGCTAAAAATTTCAGAATTGCACCTTGCAATGTGGAGATATTACTGTTTGTGCATTTACAATATTCATTGATTTTTGCCATTGAAAAACGTCCAGAAATGTTTGAAGCTACTGACTGAATGAAAGGAGCTGGCATCTCACTCTCTTTGAATCTTCTTTATCATGCTAGGATTAGCAGGAAAAAGCAAAAAATTTCAGAATTGCACCTTGCAATGTGGAGATATTACTGTTTGTGCATTTACAATATTCATTGATTTTTGCCATTGAAAAACATGTTTTTCATATACCAGAAATGTTTGAAGCTACTGACTGAATGAAAGGAGCTGGCATCTCACTCTCTTTGAATCTTCTTTATCATGCTAGGATTAACAGGAAAAAGCTAAAAATTTCAGAATTGCACCGTGCAATGTGGAGATATTACTGTTTGTGCATTTACAATATTCATTGATTTTTGCCATTGAAAAACGTCCAGAAATGTTTGAAGCTACTGACTGAATGAAAGGAGCTGGCATCTCACTCTCTTTGAATCTTCTTTATCATGCTAGGATTAGCAGGAAAAAGCAAAAAATTTCAGAATTGCACCGTGCAATGTGGAGATATTACTGTTTGTGCATTTACAATATTCATTGATTTTTGCCATTGAAAAACATGTTTTTCATATACCAGAAATGTTTGAAGCTACTGACTGAATGAAAGGAGCTGGCATCTCACTCTCTTTGAATCTTCTTTATCATGCTAGGATTAACAGGAAAAAGCTAAAAATTTCAGAATTGCACCGTGCAATGTGGAGATATTACTGTTTGTGCATTTACAATATTCATTGATTTTTGCCATTGAAAAACATGTTTTTCATATACCAGAAATGTTTGAAGCTACTGACTGAATGAAAGGAGCTGGCATCTCACTCTCTTTGAATCTTCTTTATCATGCTAGGATTAACAGGAAAAAGCTAAAAATTTCAGAATTGCACCTTGCAATGTGGAGATATTACTGTTTGTGCATTTACAATATTCATTGATTTTTGCCATTGAAAAACGTCCAGAAATGTTTGAAGCTACTGACTGAATGAAAGGAGCTGGCATCTCACTCTCTTTGAATCTTCTTTATCATGCTAGGATTAGCAGGAAAAAGCAAAAAATTTCAGAATTGCACCGTGCAATGTGGAGATATTACTGTTTGTGCATTTACAATATTCATTGATTTTTGCCATTGAAAAACATGTTTTTCATATACCAGAAATGTTTGAAGCTACTGACTGAATGAAAGGAGCTGGCATCTCACTCTCTTTGAATCTTCTTTATCATGCTAGGATTAACAGGAAAAAGCTAAAAATTTCAGAATTGCACCTTGCAATGTGGAGATATTACTGTTTGTGCATTTACAATATTCATTGATTTTTGCCATTGAAAAACGTCCAGAAATGTTTGAAGCTACTGACTGAATGAAAGGAGCTGGCATCTCACTCTCTTTGAATCTTCTTTATCATGCTAGGATTAGCAGGAAAAAGCAAAAAATTTCAGAATTGCACCTTGCAATGTGGAGATATTACTGTTTGTGCATTTACAATATTCATTGATTTTTGCCATTGAAAAACATGTTTTTCATATACCAGAAATGTTTGAAGCTACTGACTGAATGAAAGGAGCTGGCATCTCACTCTCTTTGAATCTTCTTTATCATGCTAGGATTAGCAGGAAAAAGCAAAAAATTTCAGAATTGCACCGTGCAATGTGGAGATATTACTGTTTGTGCATTTACAATATTCATTGATTTTTGCCATTGAAAAACGTCCAGAAATGTTTGAAGCTACTGACTGAATGAAAGGAGCTGGCATCTCACTCTCTTTGAATCTTCTTTATCATGCTAGGATTAACAGGAAAAAGCAAAAAATTTCAGAATTGCACCTTGCAATGTGGAGATATTACTGTTTGTGCATTTACAATATTCATTGATTTTTGCCATTGAAAAACGTCCAGAAATGTTTGAAGCTACTGACTGAATGAAAGGAGCTGGCATCTCACTCTCTTTGAATCTTCTTTATCATGCTAGGATTAGCAGGAAAAAGCAAAAAATTTCAGAATTGCACCTTGCAATGTGGAGATATTACTGTTTGTGCATTTACAATATTCATTGATTTTTGCCATTGAAAAACATGTTTTTCATATACCAGAAATGTTTGAAGCTACTGACTGAATGAAAGGAGCTGGCATCTCACTCTCTTTGAATCTTCTTTATCATGCTAGGATTAGCAGGAAAAAGCAAAAAATTTCAGAATTGCACCTTGCAATGTGGAGATATTACTGTTTGTGCATTTACAATATTCATTGATTTTTGCCATTGAAAAACGTCCAGAAATGTTTGAAGCTACTGACTGAATGAAAGGAGCTGGCATCTCACTCTCTTTGAATCTTCTTTATCATGCTAGGATTAACAGGAAAAAGCAAAAAATTTCAGAATTGCACCTTGCAATGTGGAGATATTACTGTTTGTGCATTTACAATATTCATTGATTTTTGCCATTGAAAAAAAAGTTTTTCATATACCAGAAATGTTTGAAGCTACTGACTGAATGAAAGGAGCTGGCATCTCACTCTCTTTGAATCTTCTTTATCATGCTAGGATTAGCAGGAAAAAGCAAAAAATTTCAGAATTGCACCTTGCAATGTGGAGATATTACTGTTTGTGCATTTACAATATTCATTGATTTTTGCCATTGAAAAACATGTTTTTCATATACCAGAAATGTTTGAAGCTACTGACTGAATGAAAGGAGCTGGCATCTCACTCTCTTTGAATCTTCTTTATCATGCTAGGATTAACAGGAAAAAGCTAAAAATTTCAGAATTGCACCGTGCAATGTGGAGATATTACTGTTTGTGCATTTACAATATTCATTGATTTTTGCCATTGAAAAACATGTTTTTCATATACCAGAAATGTTTGAAGCTACTGACTGAATGAAAGGAGCTGGCATCTCACTCTCTTTGAATCTTCTTTATCATGCTAGGATTAGCAGGAAAAAGCAAAAAAATTCAGAATTGCACCTTGCAATGTGGAGATATTACTGTTTGTGCATTTACAATATTCATTGATTTTTGCCATTGAAAAACATGTTTTTCATATACCAGAAATGTTTGAAGCTACTGACTGAATGAAAGGAGCTGGCATCTCACTCTCTTTGAATCTTCTTTATCATGCTAGGATTAGCAGGAAAAAGCTAAAAATTTCAGAATTGCACCTTGCAATGTGGAGATATTACTGTTTGTGCATTTACAATATTCATTGATTTTTGCCATTGAAAAACATGTTTTTCATATACCAGAAATGTTTGAAGCTACTGACTGAATGAAAGGAGCTGGCATCTCACTCTCTTTGAATCTTCTTTATCATGCTAGGATTAGCAGGAAAAAGCTAAAAATTTCAGAATTGCACCTTGCAATGTGGAGATATTACTGTTTGTGCATTTACAATATTCATTGATTTTTGCCATTGAAAAACATGTTTTTCATATACCAGAAATGTTTGAAGCTACTGACTGAATGAAAGGAGCTGGCATCTCACTCTCTTTGAATCTTCTTTATCATGCTAGGATTAGCAGGAAAAAGCTAAAAATTTCAGAATTGCACCGTGCAATGTGGAGATATTACTGTTTGTGCATTTACAATATTCATTGATTTTTGCCATTGAAAAACATGTTTTTCATATACCAGAAATGTTTGAAGCTACTGACTGAATGAAAGGAGCTGGCATCTCACTCTCTTTGAATCTTCTTTATCATGCTAGGATTAACAGGAAAAAGCTAAAAATTTCAGAATTGCACCGTGCAATGTGGAGATATTACTGTTTGTGCATTTACAATATTCATTGATTTTTGCCATTGAAAAACATGTTTTTCATATACCAGAAATGTTTGAAGCTACTGACTGAATGAAAGGAGCTGGCATCTCACTCTCTTTGAATCTTCTTTATCATGCTAGGATTAGCAGGAAAAAGCAAAAAATTTCAGAATTGCACCGTGCAATGTGGAGATATTACTGTTTGTGCATTTACAATATTCATTGATTTTTGCCATTGAAAAACATGTTTTTCATATACCAGAAATGTTTGAAGCTACTGACTGAATGAAAGGAGCTGGCATCTCACTCTCTTTGAATCTTCTTTATCATGCTAGGATTAGCAGGAAAAAGCAAAAAATTTCAGAATTGCACCTTGCAATGTGGAGATATTACTGTTTGTGCATTTACAATATTCATTGATTTTTGCCATTGAAAAACATGTTTTTCATATACCAGAAATGTTTGAAGCTACTGACTGAATGAAAGGAGCTGGCATCTCACTCTCTTTGAATCTTCTTTATCATGCTAGGATTAGCAGGAAAAAGCAAAAAATTTCAGAATTGCACCGTGCAATGTGGAGATATTACTGTTTGTGCATTTACAATATTCATTGATTTTTGCCATTGAAAAACGTCCAGAAATGTTTGAAGCTACTGACTGAATGAAAGGAGCTGGCATCTCACTCTCTTTGAATCTTCTTTATCATGCTAGGATTAACAGGAAAAAGCTAAAAATTTCAGAATTGCACCGTGCAATGTGGAGATATTACTGTTTGTGCATTTACAATATTCATTGATTTTTGCCATTGAAAAACATGTTTTTCATATACCAGAAATGTTTGAAGCTACTGACTGAATGAAAGGAGCTGGCATCTCACTCTCTTTGAATCTTCTTTATCATGCTAGGATTAACAGGAAAAAGCTAAAAATTTCAGAATTGCACCGTGCAATGTGGAGATATTACTGTTTGTGCATTTACAATATTCATTGATTTTTGCCATTGAAAAACATGTTTTTCATATACCAGAAATGTTTGAAGCTACTGACTGAATGAAAGGAGCTGGCATCTCACTCTCTTTGAATCTTCTTTATCATGCTAGGATTAGCAGGAAAAAGCAAAAAATTTCAGAATTGCACCGTGCAATGTGGAGATATTACTGTTTGTGCATTTACAATATTCATTGATTTTTGCCATTGAAAAACGTCCAGAAATGTTTGAAGCTACTGACTGAATGAAAGGAGCTGGCATCTCACTCTCTTTGAATCTTCTTTATCATGCTAGGATTAGCAGGAAAAAGCTAAAAATTTCAGAATTGCACCGTGCAATGTGGAGATATTACTGTTTGTGCATTTACAATATTCATTGATTTTTGCCATTGAAAAACATGTTTTTCATATACCAGAAATGTTTGAAGCTACTGACTGAATGAAAGGAGCTGGCATCTCACTCTCTTTGAATCTTCTTTATCATGCTAGGATTAACAGGAAAAAGCTAAAAATTTCAGAATTGCACCATGCAATGTGGAGATATTACTGTTTGTGCATTTACAATATTCATTGATTTTTGCCATTGAAAAACATGTTTTTCATATACCAGAAATGTTTGAAGCTACTGACTGAATGAAAGGAGCTGGCATCTCACTCTCTTTGAATCTTCTTTATCATGCTAGGATTAGCAGGAAAAAGCAAAAAATTTCAGAATTGCACCGTGCAATGTGGAGATATTACTGTTTGTGCATTTACAATATTCATTGATTTTTGCCATTGAAAAACGTCCAGAAATGTTTGAAGCTACTGACTGAATGAAAGGAGCTGGCATCTCACTCTCTTTGAATCTTCTTTATCATGCTAGGATTAACAGGAAAAAGCTAAAAATTTCAGAATTGCACCGTGCAATGTGGAGATATTACTGTTTGTGCATTTACAATATTCATTGATTTTTGCCATTGAAAAACGTCCAGAAATGTTTGAAGCTACTGACTGAATGAAAGGAGCTGGCATCTCACTCTCTTTGAATCTTCTTTATCATGCTAGGATTAGCAGGAAAAAGCAAAAAATTTCAGAATTGCACCGTGCAATGTGGAGATATTACTGTTTGTGCATTTACAATATTCATTGATTTTTGCCATTGAAAAACGTCCAGAAATGTTTGAAGCTACTGACTGAATGAAAGGAGCTGGCATCTCACTCTCTTTGAATCTTCTTTATCATGCTAGGATTAGCAGGAAAAAGCTAAAAATTTCAGAATTGCACTGTGCAATGTGGAGATATTACTGTTTGTGCATTTACAATATTCATTGATTTTTGCCATTGAAAAACATGTTTTTCATATACCAGAAATGTTTGAAGCTACTGACTGAATGAAAGGAGCTGGCATCTCACTCTCTTTGAATCTTCTTTATCATGCTAGGATTAACAGGAAAAAGCTAAAAATTTCAGAATTGCACCGTGCAATGTGGAGATATTACTGTTTGTGCATTTACAATATTCATTGATTTTTGCCATTGAAAAACATGTTTTTCATATACCAGAAATGTTTGAAGCTACTGACTGAATGAAAGGAGCTGGCATCTCACTCTCTTTGAATCTTCTTTATCATGCTAGGATTAGCAGGAAAAAGCAAAAAATTTCAGAATTGCACCTTGCAATGTGGAGATATTACTGTTTGTGCATTTACAATATTCATTGATTTTTGCCATTGAAAAACGTTTTTCATATCCAGAAATGTTTGAAGCTACTGACTGAATGAAAGGAGCTGGCATCTCACTCTCTTTGAATCTTCTTTATCATGCTAGGATTAGCAGGAAAAAGCTAAAAATTTCAGAATTGCACCGTGCAATGTGGAGATATTACTGTTTGTGCATTTACAATATTCATTGATTTTTGCCATTGAAAAACATGTTTTTCATATACCAGAAATGTTTGAAGCTACTGACTGAATGAAAGGAGCTGGCATCTCACTCTCTTTGAATCTTCTTTATCATGCTAGGATTAACAGGAAAAAGCTAAAAATTTCAGAATTGCACCTTGCAATGTGGAGATATTACTGTTTGTGCATTTACAATATTCATTGATTTTTGCCATTGAAAAACATGTTTTTCATATACCAGAAATGTTTGAAGCTACTGACTGAATGAAAGGAGCTGGCATCTCACTCTCTTTGAATCTTCTTTATCATGCTAGGATTAGCAGGAAAAAGCTAAAAATTTCAGAATTGCACCGTGCAATGTGGAGATATTACTGTTTGTGCATTTACAATATTCATTGATTTTTGCCATTGAAAAACATGTTTTTCATATACCAGAAATGTTTGAAGCTACTGACTGAATGAAAGGAGCTGGCATCTCACTCTCTTTGAATCTTCTTTATCATGCTAGGATTAACAGGAAAAAGCTAAAAATTTCAGAATTGCACCGTGCAATGTGGAGATATTACTGTTTGTGCATTTACAATATTCATTGATTTTTGCCATTGAAAAACATGTTTTTCATATACCAGAAATGTTTGAAGCTACTGACTGAATGAAAGGAGCTGGCATCTCACTCTCTTTGAATCTTCTTTATCATGCTAGGATTAGCAGGAAAAAGCAAAAAATTTCAGAATTGCACCGTGCAATGTGGAGATATTACTGTTTGTGCATTTACAATATTCATTGATTTTTGCCATTGAAAAACATGTTTTTCATATACCAGAAATGTTTGAAGCTACTGACTGAATGAAAGGAGCTGGCATCTCACTCTCTTTGAATCTTCTTTATCATGCTAGGATTAGCAGGAAAAAGCAAAAAATTTCAGAATTGCACCGTGCAATGTGGAGATATTACTGTTTGTGCATTTACAATATTCATTGATTTTTGCCATTGAAAAACATGTTTTTCATATACCAGAAATGTTTGAAGCTACTGACTGAATGAAAGGAGCTGGCATCTCACTCTCTTTGAATCTTCTTTATCATGCTAGGATTAACAGGAAAAAGCTAAAAATTTCAGAATTGCACCGTGCAATGTGGAGATATTACTGTTTGTGCATTTACAATATTCATTGATTTTTGCCATTGAAAAACATGTTTTTCATATACCAGAAATGTTTGAAGCTACTGACTGAATGAAAGGAGCTGGCATCTCACTCTCTTTGAATCTTCTTTATCATGCTAGGATTAACAGGAAAAAGCTAAAAATTTCAGAATTGCACCTTGCAATGTGGAGATATTACTGTTTGTGCATTTACAATATTCATTGATTTTTGCCATTGAAAAACATGTTTTTCATATACCAGAAATGTTTGAAGCTACTGACTGAATGAAAGGAGCTGGCATCTCACTCTCTTTGAATCTTCTTTATCATGCTAGGATTAACAGGAAAAAGCTAAAAATTTCAGAATTGCACCTTGCAATGTGGAGATATTACTGTTTGTGCATTTACAATATTCATTGATTTTTGCCATTGAAAAACATGTTTTTCATATACCAGAAATGTTTGAAGCTACTGACTGAATGAAAGGAGCTGGCATCTCACTCTCTTTGAATCTTCTTTATCATGCTAGGATTAACAGGAAAAAGCTAAAAATTTCAGAATTGCACCTTGCAATGTGGAGATATTACTGTTTGTGCATTTACAATATTCATTGATTTTTGCCATTGAAAAACATGTTTTTCATATACCAGAAATGTTTGAAGCTACTGACTGAATGAAAGGAGCTGGCATCTCACTCTCTTTGAATCTTCTTTATCATGCTAGGATTAGCAGGAAAAAGCTAAAAATTTCAGAATTGCACCTTGCAATGTGGAGATATTACTGTTTGTGCATTTACAATATTCATTGATTTTTGCCATTGAAAAACGTCCAGAAATGTTTGAAGCTACTGACTGAATGAAAGGAGCTGGCATCTCACTCTCTTTGAATCTTCTTTATCATGCTAGGATTAACAGGAAAAAGCTAAAAATTTCAGAATTGCACCGTGCAATGTGGAGATATTACTGTTTGTGCATTTACAATATTCATTGATTTTTGCCATTGAAAAACATGTTTTTCATATACCAGAAATGTTTGAAGCTACTGACTGAATGAAAGGAGCTGGCATCTCACTCTCTTTGAATCTTCTTTATCATGCTAGGATTAACAGGAAAAAGCTAAAAATTTCAGAATTGCACCGTGCAATGTGGAGATATTACTGTTTGTGCATTTACAATATTCATTGATTTTTGCCATTGAAAAACGTCCAGAAATGTTTGAAGCTACTGACTGAATGAAAGGAGCTGGCATCTCACTCTCTTTGAATCTTCTTTATCATGCTAGGATTAACAGGAAAAAGCAAAAAATTTCAGAATTGCACCGTGCAATGTGGAGATATTACTGTTTGTGCATTTACAATATTCATTGATTTTTGCCATTGAAAAACATGTTTTTCATATACCAGAAATGTTTGAAGCTACTGACTGAATGAAAGGAGCTGGCATCTCACTCTCTTTGAATCTTCTTTATCATGCTAGGATTAGCAGGAAAAAGCTAAAAATTTCAGAATTGCACCGTGCAATGTGGAGATATTACTGTTTGTGCATTTACAATATTCATTGATTTTTGGCATTGAAAAACATGTTTTTCATATACCAGAAATGTTTGAAGCTACTGACTGAATGAAAGGAGCTGGCATCTCACTCTCTTTGAATCTTCTTTATCATGCTAGGATTAACAGGAAAAAGCTAAAAATTTCAGAATTGCACCGTGCAATGTGGAGATATTACTGTTTGTGCATTTACAATATTCATTGATTTTTGCCATTGAAAAACGTCCAGAAATGTTTGAAGCTACTGACTGAATGAAAGGAGCTGGCATCTCACTCTCTTTGAATCTTCTTTATCATGCTAGGATTAGCAGGAAAAAGCAAAAAATTTCAGAATTGCACCTTGCAATGTGGAGATATTACTGTTTGTGCATTTACAATATTCATTGATTTTTGCCATTGAAAAACGTTTTTCTAACCAGAAATGTTTGAAGCTACTGACTGAATGAAAGGAGCTGGCATCTCACTCTCTTTGAATCTTCTTTATCATGCTAGGATTAGCAGGAAAAAGCTAAAAATTTCAGAATTGCACCTTGCAATGTGGAGATATTACTGTTTGTGCATTTACAATATTCATTGATTTTTGCCATTGAAAAACATGTTTTTCATATACCAGAAATGTTTGAAGCTACTGACTGAATGAAAGGAGCTGGCATCTCACTCTCTTTGAATCTTCTTTATCATGCTAGGATTAACAGGAAAAAGCTAAAAATTTCAGAATTGCACCGTGCAATGTGGAGATATTACTGTTTGTGCATTTACAATATTCATTGATTTTTGCCATTGAAAAACGTCCAGAAATGTTTGAAGCTACTGACTGAATGAAAGGAGCTGGCATCTCACTCTCTTTGAATCTTCTTTATCATGCTAGGATTAACAGGAAAAAGCTAAAAATTTCAGAATTGCACCGTGCAATGTGGAGATATTACTGTTTGTGCATTTACAATATTCATTGATTTTTGCCATTGAAAAACATGTTTTTCATATACCAGAAATGTTTGAAGCTACTGACTGAATGAAAGGAGCTGGCATCTCACTCTCTTTGAATCTTCTTTATCATGCTAGGATTAACAGGAAAAAGCTAAAAATTTCAGAATTGCACCGTGCAATGTGGAGATATTACTGTTTGTGCATTTACAATATTCATTGATTTTTGCCATTGAAAAACATGTTTTCAATATACCAGAAATGTTTGAAGCTACTGACTGAATGAAAGGAGCTGGCATCTCACTCTCTTTGAATCTTCTTTATCATGCTAGGATTAACAGGAAAAAGCAAAAAATTTCAGAATTGCACCGTGCAATGTGGAGATATTACTGTTTGTGCATTTACAATATTCATTGATTTTTGCCATTGAAAAACATGTTTTTCATATACCAGAAATGTTTGAAGCTACTGACTGAATGAAAGGAGCTGGCATCTCACTCTCTTTGAATCTTCTTTATCATGCTAGGATTAGCAGGAAAAAGCTAAAAATTTCAGAATTGCACCGTGCAATGTGGAGATATTACTGTTTGTGCATTTACAATATTCATTGATTTTTGCCATTGAAAAACATGTTTTTCATATACCAGAAATGTTTGAAGCTACTGACTGAATGAAAGGAGCTGGCATCTCACTCTCTTTGAATCTTCTTTATCATGCTAGGATTAACAGGAAAAAGCTAAAAATTTCAGAATTGCACCGTGCAATGTGGAGATATTACTGTTTGTGCATTTACAATATTCATTGATTTTTGCCATTGAAAACGTCCAGAAATGTTTGAAGCTACTGACTGAATGAAAGGAGCTGGCATCTCACTCTCTTTGAATCTTCTTTATCATGCTAGGATTAGCAGGAAAAAGCAAAAAATTTCAGAATTGCACCTTGCAATGTGGAGATATTACTGTTTGTGCATTTACAATATTCATTGATTTTTGCCATTGAAAAACATGTTTTTCATATACCAGAAATGTTTGAAGCTACTGACTGAATGAAAGGAGCTGGCATCTCACTCTCTTTGAATCTTCTTTATCATGCTAGGATTAGCAGGAAAAAGCAAAAAATTTCAGAATTGCACCGTGCAATGTGGAGATATTACTGTTTGTGCATTTACAATATTCATTGATTTTTGCCATTGAAAAACATGTTTTTCATATACCAGAAATGTTTGAAGCTACTGACTGAATGAAAGGAGTTGGCATCTCACTCTCTTTGAATCTTCTTTATCATGCTAGGATTAACAGGAAAAAGCAAAAAATTTCAGAATTGCACCGTGCAATGTGGAGATATTACTGTTTGTGCATTTACAATATTCATTGATTTTTGCCATTGAAAAACATGTTTTTCATATACCAGAAATGTTTGAAGCTACTGACTGAATGAAAGGAGCTGGCATCTCACTCTCTTTGAATCTTCTTTATCATGCTAGGATTAGCAGGAAAAAGCAAAAAATTTCAGAATTGCACCGTGCAATGTGGAGATATTACTGTTTGTGCATTTACAATATTCATTGATTTTTGCCATTGAAAAACATGTTTTTCATATACCAGAAATGTTTGAAGCTACTGACTGAATGAAAGGAGCTGGCATCTCACTCTCTTTGAATCTTCTTTATCATGCTAGGATTAACAGGAAAAAGCTAAAAATTTCAGAATTGCACCGTGCAATGTGGAGATATTACTGTTTGTGCATTTACAATATTCATTGATTTTTGCCATTGAAAAACATGTTTTTCATATACCAGAAATGTTTGAAGCTACTGACTGAATGAAAGGAGCTGGCATCTCACTCTCTTTGAATCTTCTTTATCATGCTAGGATTAACAGGAAAAAGCTAAAAATTTCAGAATTGCACCGTGCAATGTGGAGATATTACTGTTTGTGCATTTACAATATTCATTGATTTTTGCCATTGAAAAACATGTTTTTCATATACCAGAAATGTTTGAAGCTACTGACTGAATGAAAGGAGCTGGCATCTCACTCTCTTTGAATCTTCTTTATCATGCTAGGATTAGCAGGAAAAAGCAAAAAATTTCAGAATTGCACCTTGCAATGTGGAGATATTACTGTTTGTGCATTTACAATATTCATTGATTTTTGCCATTGAAAAACATGTTTTTCATATACCAGAAATGTTTGAAGCTACTGACTGAATGAAAGGAGCTGGCATCTCACTCTCTTTGAATCTTCTTTATCATGCTAGGATTAACAGGAAAAAGCTAAAAATTTCAGAATTGCACCGTGCAATGTGGAGATATTACTGTTTGTGCATTTACAATATTCATTGATTTTTGCCATTGAAAAACATGTTTTTCATATACCAGAAATGTTTGAAGCTACTGACTGAATGAAAGGAGCTGGCATCTCACTCTCTTTGAATCTTCTTTATCATGCTAGGATTAACAGGAAAAAGCTAAAAATTTCAGAATTGCACCTTGCAATGTGGAGATATTACTGTTTGTGCATTTACAATATTCATTGATTTTTGCCATTGAAAAACATGTTTTTCATATACCAGAAATGTTTGAAGCTACTGACTGAATGAAAGGAGCTGGCATCTCACTCTCTTTGAATCTTCTTTATCATGCTAGGATTAGCAGGAAAAAGCTAAAAATTTCAGAATTGCACCGTGCAATGTGGAGATATTACTGTTTGTGCATTTACAATATTCATTGATTTTTGCCATTGAAAAACATGTTTTTCATATACCAGAAATGTTTGAAGCTACTGACTGAATGAAAGGAGCTGGCATCTCACTCTCTTTGAATCTTCTTTATCATGCTAGGATTAACAGGAAAAAGCAAAAAATTTCAGAATTGCACCGTGCAATGTGGAGATATTACTGTTTGTGCATTTACAATATTCATTGATTTTTGCCATTGAAAAACATGTTTTTCATATACCAGAAATGTTTGAAGCTACTGACTGAATGAAAGGAGCTGGCATCTCACTCTCTTTGAATCTTCTTTATCATGCTAGGATTAGCAGGAAAAAGCAAAAAATTTCAGAATTGCACCTTGCAATGTGGAGATATTACTGTTTGTGCATTTACAATATTCATTGATTTTTGCCATTGAAAAACATGTTTTTCATATACCAGAAATGTTTGAAGCTACTGACTGAATGAAAGGAGCTGGCATCTCACTCTCTTTGAATCTTCTTTATCATGCTAGGATTAGCAGGAAAAAGCTAAAAATTTCAGAATTGCACCTTGCAATGTGGAGATATTACTGTTTTGTGCATTTACAATATTCATTGATTTTTGCCATTGAAAAACATGTTTTTCATATACCAGAAATGTTTGAAGCTACTGACTGAATGAAAGGAGCTGGCATCTCACTCTCTTTGAATCTTCTTTATCATGCTAGGATTAGCAGGAAAAAGCTAAAAATTTCAGAATTGCACCGTGCAATGTGGAGATATTACTGTTTGTGCATTTACAATATTCATTGATTTTTGCCATTGAAAAACATGTTTTTCATATACCAGAAATGTTTGAAGCTACTGACTGAATGAAAGGAGCTGGCATCTCACTCTCTTTGAATCTTCTTTATCATGCTAGGATTAACAGGAAAAAGCTAAAAATTTCAGAATTGCACCGTGCAATGTGGAGATATTACTGTTTGTGCATTTACAATATTCATTGATTTTTGCCATTGAAAAACATGTTTTTCATATACCAGAAATGTTTGAAGCTACTGACTGAATGAAAGGAGCTGGCATCTCACTCTCTTTGAATCTTCTTTATCATGCTAGGATTAGCAGGAAAAAGCAAAAAATTTCAGAATTGCACCGTGCAATGTGGAGATATTACTGTTTGTGCATTTACAATATTCATTGATTTTTGCCATTGAAAAACA
>NW_027369281.1:0-43786 GCF_046119375.1 Phyllobates terribilis
ATTTCTGGTATATGAAAAACATGTTTTTCAATGGCAAAAATCAATGAATATTGTAAATGCACAAACAGTAATATCTCCACATTGCACGGTGCAATTCTGAAATTTTTAGCTTTTTCCTGTTAATCCTAGCATGATAAAGAAGATTCAAAGAGAGTGAGATGCCAGCTCCTTTCATTCAGTCAGTAGCTTCAAACATTTCTGGTATATGAAAAACATGTTTTTCAATGGCAAAAATCAATGAATATTGTAAATGCACAAACAGTAATATCTCCACATTGCAAGGTGCAATTCTGAAATTTTTTGCTTTTTCCTGCTAATCCTAGCATGATAAAGAAGATTCAAAGAGAGTGAGATGCCAGCTCCTTTCATTCAGTCAGTAGCTTCAAACATTTCTGGTATATGAAAAACATGTTTTTCAATGGCAAAAATCAATGAATATTGTAAATGCACAAACAGTAATATCTCCACATTGCACGGTGCAATTCTGAAATTTTTAGCTTTTTCCTGTTAATCCTAGCATGATAAAGAAGATTCAAAGAGAGTGAGATGCCAGCTCCTTTCATTCAGTCAGTAGCTTCAAACATTTCTGGTATATGAAAAACATGTTTTTCAATGGCAAAAATCAATGAATATTGTAAATGCACAAACAGTAATATCTCCACATTGCAAGGTGCAATTCTGAAATTTTTTGCTTTTTCCTGTTAATCCTAGCATGATAAAGAAGATTCAAAGAGAGTGAGATGCCAGCTCCTTTCATTCAGTCAGTAGCTTCAAACATTTCTGGTATATGAAAAACATGTTTTTCAATGGCAAAAATCAATGAATATTGTAAATGCACAAACAGTAATATCTCCACATTGCAAGGTGCAATTCTGAAATTTTTTGCTTTTTCCTGCTAATCCTAGCATGATAAAGAAGATTCAAAGAGAGTGAGATGCCAGCTCCTTTCATTCAGTCAGTAGCTTCAAACATTTCTGGTATATGAAAAACATGTTTTTCAATGGCAAAAATCAATGAATATTGTAAATGCACAAACAGTAATATCTCCACATTGCAAGGTGCAATTCTGAAATTTTTTGCTTTTTCCTGCTAATCCTAGCATGATAAAGAAGATTCAAAGAGAGTGAGATGCCAGCTCCTTTCATTCAGTCAGTAGCTTCAAACATTTCTGGTATATGAAAAACATGTTTTTCAATGGCAAAAATCAATGAATATTGTAAATGCACAAACAGTAATATCTCCACATTGCACGGTGCAATTCTGAAATTTTTAGCTTTTTCCTGTTAATCCTAGCATGATAAAGAAGATTCAAAGAGAGTGAGATGCCAGCTCCTTTCATTCAGTCAGTAGCTTCAAACATTTCTGGTATATGAAAAACATGTTTTTCAATGGCAAAAATCAATGAATATTGTAAATGCACAAACAGTAATATCTCCACATTGCACGGTGCAATTCTGAAATTTTTAGCTTTTTCCTGTTAATCCTAGCATGATAAAGAAGATTCAAAGAGAGTGAGATGCCAGCTCCTTTCATTCAGTCAGTAGCTTCAAACATTTCTGGTATATGAAAAACATGTTTTTCAATGGCAAAAATCAATGAATATTGTAAATGCACAAACAGTAATATCTCCACATTGCAAGGTGCAATTCTGAAATTTTTAGCTTTTTCCTGTTAATCCTAGCATGATAAAGAAGATTCAAAGAGAGTGAGATGCCAGCTCCTTTCATTCAGTCAGTAGCTTCAAACATTTCTGGTATATGAAAAACATGTTTTTCAATGGCAAAAATCAATGAATATTGTAAATGCACAAACAGTAATATCTCCACATTGCAAGGTGCAATTCTGAAATTTTTTGCTTTTTCCTGCTAATCCTAGCATGATAAAGAAGATTCAAAGAGAGTGAGATGCCAGCTCCTTTCATTCAGTCAGTAGCTTCAAACATTTCTGGTATATGAAAAACATGTTTTTCAATGGCAAAAATCAATGAATATTGTAAATGCACAAACAGTAATATCTCCACATTGCACGGTGCAATTCTGAAATTTTTAGCTTTTTCCTGTTAATCCTAGCATGATAAAGAAGATTCAAAGAGAGTGAGATGCCAGCTCCTTTCATTCAGTCAGTAGCTTCAAACATTTCTGGTATATGAAAAACATGTTTTTCAATGGCAAAAATCAATGAATATTGTAAATGCACAAACAGTAATATCTCCACATTGCAAGGTGCAATTCTGAAATTTTTTGCTTTTTCCTGCTAATCCTAGCATGATAAAGAAGATTCAAAGAGAGTGAGATGCCAGCTCCTTTCATTCAGTCAGTAGCTTCAAACATTTCTGGTATATGAAAAACATGTTTTTCAATGGCAAAAATCAATGAATATTGTAAATGCACAAACAGTAATATCTCCACATTGCACGGTGCAATTCTGAAATTTTTAGCTTTTTCCTGTTAATCCTAGCATGATAAAGAAGATTCAAAGAGAGTGAGATGCCAGCTCCTTTCATTCAGTCAGTAGCTTCAAACATTTCTGGTATATGAAAAACATGTTTTTCAATGGCAAAAATCAATGAATATTGTAAATGCACAAACAGTAATATCTCCACATTGCAAGGTGCAATTCTGAAATTTTTTGCTTTTTCCTGTTAATCCTAGCATGATAAAGAAGATTCAAAGAGAGTGAGATGCCAGCTCCTTTCATTCAGTCAGTAGCTTCAAACATTTCTGGTATATGAAAAACATGTTTTTCAATGGCAAAAATCAATGAATATTGTAAATGCACAAACAGTAATATCTCCACATTGCAAGGTGCAATTCTGAAATTTTTTGCTTTTTCCTGCTAATCCTAGCATGATAAAGAAGATTCAAAGAGAGTGAGATGCCAGCTCCTTTCATTCAGTCAGTAGCTTCAAACATTTCTGGTATATGAAAAACATGTTTTTCAATGGCAAAAATCAATGAATATTGTAAATGCACAAACAGTAATATCTCCACATTGCAAGGTGCAATTCTGAAATTTTTTGCTTTTTCCTGCTAATCCTAGCATGATAAAGAAGATTCAAAGAGAGTGAGATGCCAGCTCCTTTCATTCAGTCAGTAGCTTCAAACATTTCTGGTATATGAAAAACATGTTTTTCAAGGGCAAAAATCAATGAATATTGTAAATGCACAAACAGTAATATCTCCACATTGCACGGTGCAATTCTGAAATTTTTAGCTTTTTCCTGTTAATCCTAGCATGATAAAGAAGATTCAAAGAGAGTGAGATGCCAGCTCCTTTCATTCAGTCAGTAGCTTCAAACATTTCTGGTATATGAAAAACATGTTTTTCAATGGCAAAAATCAATGAATATTGTAAATGCACAAACAGTAATATCTCCACATTGCACGGTGCAATTCTGAAATTTTTAGCTTTTTCCTGTTAATCCTAGCATGATAAAGAAGATTCAAAGAGAGTGAGATGCCAGCTCCTTTCATTCAGTCAGTAGCTTCAAACATTTCTGGACGTTTTTCAATGGCAAAAATCAATGAATATTGTAAATGCACAAACAGTAATATCTCCACATTGCAAGGTGCAATTCTGAAATTTTTTGCTTTTTCCTGTTAATCCTAGCATGATAAAGAAGATTCAAAGAGAGTGAGATGCCAGCTCCTTTCATTCAGTCAGTAGCTTCAAACATTTCTGGTATATGAAAAACATGTTTTTCAATGGCAAAAATCAATGAATATTGTAAATGCACAAACAGTAATATCTCCACATTGCACGGTGCAATTCTGAAATTTTTAGCTTTTTCCTGTTAATCCTAGCATGATAAAGAAGATTCAAAGAGAGTGAGATGCCAGCTCCTTTCATTCAGTCAGTAGCTTCAAACATTTCTGGTATATGAAAAACATGTTTTTCAATGGCAAAAATCAATGAATATTGTAAATGCACAAACAGTAATATCTCCACATTGCAAGGTGCAATTCTGAAATTTTTTGCTTTTTCCTGTTAATCCTAGCATGATAAAGAAGATTCAAAGAGAGTGAGATGCCAGCTCCTTTCATTCAGTCAGTAGCTTCAAACATTTCTGGTATATGAAAAACATGTTTTTCAATGGCAAAAATCAATGAATATTGTAAATGCACAAACAGTAATATCTCCACATTGCAAGGTGCAATTCTGAAATTTTTTGCTTTTTCCTGCTAATCCTAGCATGATAAAGAAGATTCAAAGAGAGTGAGATGCCAGCTCCTTTCATTCAGTCAGTAGCTTCAAACATTTCTGGTATATGAAAAACATGTTTTTCAATGGCAAAAATCAATGAATATTGTA
This sequence comes from Phyllobates terribilis, assembly GCF_046119375.1. Lineage (NCBI taxonomy): Eukaryota > Metazoa > Chordata > Amphibia > Anura > Dendrobatidae > Phyllobates > Phyllobates terribilis. The sequence goes on from NW_027369281.1 coordinate 4,312, forward strand.
AATGCACAAACAGTAATATCTCCACATTGCACGGTGCAATTCTGAAATTTTTAGCTTTTTCCTGTTAATCCTAGCATGATAAAGAAGATTCAAAGAGAGTGAGATGCCAGCTCCTTTCATTCAGTCAGTAGCTTCAAACATTTCTGGTATATGAAAAACATGTTTTTCAATGGCAAAAATCAATGAATATTGTAAATGCACAAACAGTAATATCTCCACATTGCACGGTGCAATTCTGAAATTTTTAGCTTTTTCCTGTTAATCCTAGCATGATAAAGAAGATTCAAAGAGAGTGAGATGCCAGCTCCTTTCATTCAGTCAGTAGCTTCAAACATTTCTGGTATATGAAAAACATGTTTTTCAATGGCAAAAATCAATGAATATTGTAAATGCACAAACAGTAATATCTCCACATTGCACGGTGCAATTCTGAAATTTTTAGCTTTTTCCTGTTAATCCTAGCATGATAAAGAAGATTCAAAGAGAGTGAGATGCCAGCTCCTTTCATTCAGTCAGTAGCTTCAAACATTTCTGGTATATGAAAAACATGTTTTTCAATGGCAAAAATCAATGAATATTGTAAATGCACAAACAGTAATATCTCCACATTGCAAGGTGCAATTCTGAAATTCTTTGCTTTTTCCTGTTAATCCTAGCATGATAAAGAAGATTCAAAGAGAGTGAGATGCCAGCTCCTTTCATTCAGTCAGTAGCTTCAAACATTTCTGGTATATGAAAAACATGTTTTTCAATGGCAAAAATCAATGAATATTGTAAATGCACAAACAGTAATATCTCCACATTGCAAGGTGCAATTCTGAAATTTTTTGCTTTTTCCTGCTAATCCTAGCATGATAAAGAAGATTCAAAGAGAGTGAGATGCCAGCTCCTTTCATTCAGTCAGTAGCTTCAAACATTTCTGGTATATGAAAAACATGTTTTTCAATGGCAAAAATCAATGAATATTGTAAATGCACAAACAGTAAAATCTCAACATTGCACGGTGCAATTCTGAAATTTTTAGCTTTTTCCTGTTAATCCTAGCATGATAAAGAAGATTCAAAGAGAGTGAGATGCCAGCTCCTTTCATTCAGTCAGTAGCTTCAAACATTTCTGGTATATGAAAAACATGTTTTTCAATGGCAAAAATCAATGAATATTGTAAATGCACAAACAGTAATATCTCCACATTGCAAGGTGCAATTCTGAAATTTTTTGCTTTTTCCTGCTAATCCTAGCATGATAAAGAAGATTCAAAGAGAGTGAGATGCCAGCTCCTTTCATTCAGTCAGTAGCTTCAAACATTTCTGGTATATGAAAAACATGTTTTTCAATGGCAAAAATCAATGAATATTGTAAATGCACAAACAGTAATATCTCCACATTGCACGGTGCAATTCTGAAATTTTTAGCTTTTTCCTGTTAATCCTAGCATGATAAAGAAGATTCAAAGAGAGTGAGATGCCAGCTCCTTTCATTCAGTCAGTAGCTTCAAACATTTCTGGTATATGAAAAACATGTTTTTCAATGGCAAAAATCAATGAATATTGTAAATGCACAAACAGTAATATCTCCACATTGCAAGGTGCAATTCTGAAATTTTTTGCTTTTTCCTGTTAATCCTAGCATGATAAAGAAGATTCAAAGAGAGTGAGATGCCAGCTCCTTTCATTCAGTCAGTAGCTTCAAACATTTCTGGTATATGAAAAACATGTTTTTCAATGGCAAAAATCAATGAATATTGTAAATGCACAAACAGTAATATCTCCACATTGCAAGGTGCAATTCTGAAATTTTTTGCTTTTTCCTGCTAATCCTAGCATGATAAAGAAGATTCAAAGAGAGTGAGATGCCAGCTCCTTTCATTCAGTCAGTAGCTTCAAACATTTCTGGTATATGAAAAACATGTTTTTCAATGGCAAAAATCAATGAATATTGTAAATGCACAAACAGTAATATCTCCACATTGCAAGGTGCAATTCTGAAATTTTTTGCTTTTTCCTGCTAATCCTAGCATGATAAAGAAGATTCAAAGAGAGTGAGATGCCAGCTCCTTTCATTCAGTCAGTAGCTTCAAACATTTCTGGTATATGAAAAACATGTTTTTCAATGGCAAAAATCAATGAATATTGTAAATGCACAAACAGTAATATCTCCACATTGCACGGTGCAATTCTGAAATTTTTAGCTTTTTCCTGTTAATCCTAGCATGATAAAGAAGATTCAAAGAGAGTGAGATGCCAGCTCCTTTCATTCAGTCAGTAGCTTCAAACATTTCTGGACGTTTTTCAATGGCAAAAATCAATGAATATTGTAAATGCACAAACAGTAATATCTCCACATTGCAAGGTGCAATTCTGAAATTTTTTGCTTTTTCCTGTTAATCCTAGCATGATAAAGAAGATTCAAAGAGAGTGAGATGCCAGCTCCTTTCATTCAGTCAGTAGCTTCAAACATTTCTGGTATATGAAAAACATGTTTTTCAATGGCAAAAATCAATGAATATTGTAAATGCACAAACAGTAATATCTCCACATTGCAAGGTGCAATTCTGAAATTTTTTGCTTTTTCCTGCTAATCCTAGCATGATAAAGAAGATTCAAAGAGAGTGAGATGCCAGCTCCTTTCATTCAGTCAGTAGCTTCAAACATTTCTGGTATATGAAAAACATGTTTTTCAATGGCAAAAATCAATGAATATTGTAAATGCACAAACAGTAATATCTCCACATTGCACGGTGCAATTCTGAAATTTTTAGCTTTTTCCTGTTAATCCTAGCATGATAAAGAAGATTCAAAGAGAGTGAGATGCCAGCTCCTTTCATTCAGTCAGTAGCTTCAAACATTTCTGGTATATGAAAAACATGTTTTTCAATGGCAAAAATCAATGAATATTGTAAATGCACAAACAGTAATATCTCCACATTGCAAGGTGCAATTCTGAAATTTTTTGCTTTTTCCTGCTAATCCTAGCATGATAAAGAAGATTCAAAGAGAGTGAGATGCCAGCTCCTTTCATTCAGTCAGTAGCTTCAAACATTTCTGGTATATGAAAAACATGTTTTTCAATGGCAAAAATCAATGAATATTGTAAATGCACAAACAGTAATATCTCCACATTGCAAGGTGCAATTCTGAAATTTTTTGCTTTTTCCTGCTAATCCTAGCATGATAAAGAAGATTCAAAGAGAGTGAGATGCCAGCTCCTTTCATTCAGTCAGTAGCTTCAAACATTTCTGGTATATGAAAAACATGTTTTTCAATGGCAAAAATCAATGAATATTGTAAATGCACAAACAGTAATATCTCCACATTGCACGGTGCAATTCTGAAATTTTTAGCTTTTTCCTGTTAATCCTAGCATGATAAAGAAGATTCAAAGAGAGTGAGATGCCAGCTCCTTTCATTCAGTCAGTAGCTTCAAACATTTCTGGTATATGAAAAACATGTTTTTCAATGGCAAAAATCAATGAATATTGTAAATGCACAAACAGTAATATCTCCACATTGCAAGGTGCAATTCTGAAATTTTTTGCTTTTTCCTGCTAATCCTAGCATGATAAAGAAGATTCAAAGAGAGTGAGATGCCAGCTCCTTTCATTCAGTCAGTAGCTTCAAACATTTCTGGTATATGAAAAACATGTTTTTCAATGGCAAAAATCAATGAATATTGTAAATGCACAAACAGTAATATCTCCACATTGCAAGGTGCAATTCTGAAATTTTTTGCTTTTTCCTGTTAATCCTAGCATGATAAAGAAGATTCAAAGAGAGTGAGATGCCAGCTCCTTTCATTCAGTCAGTAGCTTCAAACATTTCTGGTATATGAAAAACATGTTTTTCAATGGCAAAAATCAATGAATATTGTAAATGCACAAACAGTAATATCTCCACATTGCAAGGTGCAATTCTGAAATTTTTTGCTTTTTCCTGCTAATCCTAGCATGATAAAGAAGATTCAAAGAGAGTGAGATGCCAGCTCCTTTCATTCAGTCAGTAGCTTCAAACATTTCTGGTATATGAAAAACATGTTTTTCAATGGCAAAAATCAATGAATATTGTAAATGCACAAACAGTAATATCTCCACATTGCACGGTGCAATTCTGAAATTTTTAGCTTTTTCCTGTTAATCCTAGCATGATAAAGAAGATTCAAAGAGAGTGAGATGCCAGCTCCTTTCATTCAGTCAGTAGCTTCAAACATTTCTGGTATATGAAAAACATGTTTTTCAATGGCAAAAATCAATGAATATTGTAAATGCACAAACAGTAATATCTCCACATTGCAAGGTGCAATTCTGAAATTTTTTGCTTTTTCCTGCTAATCCTAGCATGATAAAGAAGATTCAAAGAGAGTGAGATGCCAGCTCCTTTCATTCAGTCAGTAGCTTCAAACATTTCTGGTATATGAAAAACATGTTTTTCAATGGCAAAAATCAATGAATATTGTAAATGCACAAACAGTAATATCTCCACATTGCACGGTGCAATTCTGAAATTTTTAGCTTTTTCCTGTTAATCCTAGCATGATAAAGAGGATTCAAAGAGAGTGAGATGCCAGATCCTTTCATTCAGTCAGTAGCTTCAAACATTTCTGGTATATGAAAAACATGTTTTTCAATGGCAAAAATCAATGAATATTGTAAATGCACAAACAGTAATATCTCCACATTGCAAGGTGCAATTCTGAAATTTTTTGCTTTTTCCTGTTAATCCTAGCATGATAAAGAAGATTCAAAGAGAGTGAGATGCCAGCTCCTTTCATTCAGTCAGTAGCTTCAAACATTTCTGGTATATGAAAAACATGTTTTTCAATGGCAAAAATCAATGAATATTGTAAATGCATAAACAGTAATATCTCCACATTGCACGGTGCAATTCTGAAATTTTTAGCTTTTTCCTGTTAATCCTAGCATGATAAAGAAGATTCAAAGAGAGTGAGATGCCAGCTCCTTTCATTCAGTCAGTAGCTTCAAACATTTCTGGTATATGAAAAACATGTTTTTCAATAGCAAAAATCAATGAATATTGTAAATGCACAAACAGTAATATCTCCACATTGCAAGGTGCAATTCTGAAATTTTTTGCTTTTTCTGCTAATCCTAGCATGATAAAGAAGATTCAAAGAGAGTGAGATGCCAGCTCCTTTCATTCAGTCAGTAGCTTCAAACATTTCTGGTATATGAAAAACATGTTTTTCAATGGCAAAAATCAATGAATATTGTAAATGCACAAACAGTAATATCTCCACATTGCAAGGTGCAATTCTGAAATTTTTTGCTTTTTCCTGTTAATCCTAGCATGATAAAGAAGATTCAAAGAGAGTGAGATGCCAGCTCCTTTCATTCAGTCAGTAGCTTCAAACATTTCTGGTATATGAAAAACATGTTTTTCAATGGCAAAAATCAATGAATATTGTAAATGCACAAACAGTAATATCTCCACATTGCAAGGTGCAATTCTGAAATTTTTTGCTTTTTCCTGCTAATCCTAGCATGATAAAGAAGATTCAAAGAGAGTGAGATGCCAGCTCCTTTCATTCAGTCAGTAGCTTCAAACATTTCTGGTATATGAAAAACATGTTTTTCAATGGCAAAAATCAATGAATATTGTAAATGCACAAACAGTAATATCTCCACATTGCACGGTGCAATTCTGAAATTTTTAGCTTTTTCCTGTTAATCCTAGCATGATAAAGAAGATTCAAAGAGAGTGAGATGCCAGCTCCTTTCATTCAGTCAGTAGCTTCAAACATTTCTGGTATATGAAAAACATGTTTTTCAATGGCAAAAATCAATGAATATTGTAAATGCACAAACAGTAATATCTCCACATTGCAAGGTGCAATTCTGAAATTTTTTGCTTTTTCCTGCTAATCCTAGCATGATAAAGAAGATTCAAAGAGAGTGAGATGCCAGCTCCTTTCATTCAGTCAGTAGCTTCAAACATTTCTGGTATATGAAAAACATGTTTTTCAATGGCAAAAATCAATGAATATTGTAAATGCACAAACAGTAATATCTCCACATTGCAAGGTGCAATTCTGAAATTTTTTGCTTTTTCCTGCTAATCCTAGCATGATAAAGAAGATTCAAAGAGAGTGAGATGCCAGCTCCTTTCATTCAGTCAGTAGCTTCAAACATTTCTGGTATATGAAAAACATGTTTTTCAATGGCAAAAATCAATGAATATTGTAAATGCACAAACAGTAATATCTCCACATTGCACGGTGCAATTCTGAAATTTTTAGCTTTTTCCTGTTAATCCTAGCATGATAAAGAGGATTCAAAGAGAGTGAGATGCCAGATCCTTTCATTCAGTCAGTAGCTTCAAACATTTCTGGTATATGAAAAACATGTTTTTCAATGGCAAAAATCAATGAATATTGTAAATGCACAAACAGTAATATCTCCACATTGCAAGGTGCAATTCTGAAATTTTTTGCTTTTTCCTGTTAATCCTAGCATGATAAAGAAGATTCAAAGAGAGTGAGATGCCAGCTCCTTTCATTCAGTCAGTAGCTTCAAACATTTCTGGTATATGAAAAACATGTTTTTCAATGGCAAAAATCAATGAATATTGTAAATGCATAAACAGTAATATCTCCACATTGCACGGTGCAATTCTGAAATTTTTAGCTTTTTCCTGTTAATCCTAGCATGATAAAGAAGATTCAAAGAGAGTGAGATGCCAGCTCCTTTCATTCAGTCAGTAGCTTCAAACATTTCTGGTATATGAAAAACATGTTTTTCAATAGCAAAAATCAATGAATATTGTAAATGCACAAACAGTAATATCTCCACATTGCAAGGTGCAATTCTGAAATTTTTTGCTTTTTCTGCTAATCCTAGCATGATAAAGAAGATTCAAAGAGAGTGAGATGCCAGCTCCTTTCATTCAGTCAGTAGCTTCAAACATTTCTGGTATATGAAAAACATGTTTTTCAATGGCAAAAATCAATGAATATTGTAAATGCATAAACAGTAATATCTCCACATTGCACGGTGCAATTCTGAAATTTTTAGCTTTTTCCTGTTAATCCTAGCATGATAAAGAAGATTCAAAGAGAGTGAGATGCCAGCTCCTTTCATTCAGTCAGTAGCTTCAAACATTTCTGGTATATGAAAAACATGTTTTTCAATAGCAAAAATCAATGAATATTGTAAATGCACAAACAGTAATATCTCCACATTGCAAGGTGCAATTCTGAAATTTTTTGCTTTTTCTGCTAATCCTAGCATGATAAAGAAGATTCAAAGAGAGTGAGATGCCAGCTCCTTTCATTCAGTCAGTAGCTTCAAACATTTCTGGTATATGAAAAACATGTTTTTCAATGGCAAAAATCAATGAATATTGTAAATGCACAAACAGTAATATCTCCACATTGCAAGGTGCAATTCTGAAATTTTTTGCTTTTTCCTGTTAATCCTAGCATGATAAAGAAGATTCAAAGAGAGTGAGATGCCAGCTCCTTTCATTCAGTCAGTAGCTTCAAACATTTCTGGTATATGAAAAACATGTTTTTCAATGGCAAAAATCAATGAATATTGTAAATGCACAAACAGTAATATCTCCACATTGCAAGGTGCAATTCTGAAATTTTTTGCTTTTTCCTGCTAATCCTAGCATGATAAAGAAGATTCAAAGAGAGTGAGATGCCAGCTCCTTTCATTCAGTCAGTAGCTTCAAACATTTCTGGTATATGAAAAACATGTTTTTCAATGGCAAAAATCAATGAATATTGTAAATGCACAAACAGTAATATCTCCACATTGCACGGTGCAATTCTGAAATTTTTAGCTTTTTCCTGTTAATCCTAGCATGATAAAGAAGATTCAAAGAGAGTGAGATGCCAGCTCCTTTCATTCAGTCAGTAGCTTCAAACATTTCTGGTATATGAAAAACATGTTTTTCAATGGCAAAAATCAATGAATATTGTAAATGCACAAACAGTAATATCTCCACATTGCAAGGTGCAATTCTGAAATTTTTTGCTTTTTCCTGCTAATCCTAGCATGATAAAGAAGATTCAAAGAGAGTGAGATGCCAGCTCCTTTCATTCAGTCAGTAGCTTCAAACATTTCTGGTATATGAAAAACATGTTTTTCAATGGCAAAAATCAATGAATATTGTAAATGCACAAACAGTAATATCTCCACATTGCAAGGTGCAATTCTGAAATTTTTTGCTTTTTCCTGCTAATCCTAGCATGATAAAGAAGATTCAAAGAGAGTGAGATGCCAGCTCCTTTCATTCAGTCAGTAGCTTCAAACATTTCTGGTATATGAAAAACATGTTTTTCAATGGCAAAAATCAATGAATATTGTAAATGCACAAACAGTAATATCTCCACATTGCACGGTGCAATTCTGAAATTTTTAGCTTTTTCCTGTTAATCCTAGCATGATAAAGAGGATTCAAAGAGAGTGAGATGCCAGATCCTTTCATTCAGTCAGTAGCTTCAAACATTTCTGGTATATGAAAAACATGTTTTTCAATGGCAAAAATCAATGAATATTGTAAATGCACAAACAGTAATATCTCCACATTGCAAGGTGCAATTCTGAAATTTTTTGCTTTTTCCTGTTAATCCTAGCATGATAAAGAAGATTCAAAGAGAGTGAGATGCCAGCTCCTTTCATTCAGTCAGTAGCTTCAAACATTTCTGGTATATGAAAAACATGTTTTTCAATGGCAAAAATCAATGAATATTGTAAATGCATAAACAGTAATATCTCCACATTGCACGGTGCAATTCTGAAATTTTTAGCTTTTTCCTGTTAATCCTAGCATGATAAAGAAGATTCAAAGAGAGTGAGATGCCAGCTCCTTTCATTCAGTCAGTAGCTTCAAACATTTCTGGTATATGAAAAACATGTTTTTCAATAGCAAAAATCAATGAATATTGTAAATGCACAAACAGTAATATCTCCACATTGCAAGGTGCAATTCTGAAATTTTTTGCTTTTTCTGCTAATCCTAGCATGATAAAGAAGATTCAAAGAGAGTGAGATGCCAGCTCCTTTCATTCAGTCAGTAGCTTCAAACATTTCTGGTATATGAAAAACATGTTTTTCAATGGCAAAAATCAATGAATATTGTAAATGCACAAACAGTAATATCTCCACATTGCAAGGTGCAATTCTGAAATTTTTTGCTTTTTCCTGTTAATCCTAGCATGATAAAGAAGATTCAAAGAGAGTGAGATGCCAGCTCCTTTCATTCAGTCAGTAGCTTCAAACATTTCTGGTATATGAAAAACATGTTTTTCAATGGCAAAAATCAATGAATATTGTAAATGCACAAACAGTAATATCTCCACATTGCAAGGTGCAATTCTGAAATTTTTTGCTTTTTCCTGCTAATCCTAGCATGATAAAGAAGATTCAAAGAGAGTGAGATGCCAGCTCCTTTCATTCAGTCAGTAGCTTCAAACATTTCTGGTATATGAAAAACATGTTTTTCAATGGCAAAAATCAATGAATATTGTAAATGCACAAACAGTAATATCTCCACATTGCACGGTGCAATTCTGAAATTTTTAGCTTTTTCCTGTTAATCCTAGCATGATAAAGAAGATTCAAAGAGAGTGAGATGCCAGCTCCTTTCATTCAGTCAGTAGCTTCAAACATTTCTGGTATATGAAAAACATGTTTTTCAATGGCAAAAATCAATGAATATTGTAAATGCACAAACAGTAATATCTCCACATTGCAAGGTGCAATTCTGAAATTTTTTGCTTTTTCCTGCTAATCCTAGCATGATAAAGAAGATTCAAAGAGAGTGAGATGCCAGCTCCTTTCATTCAGTCAGTAGCTTCAAACATTTCTGGTATATGAAAAACATGTTTTTCAATGGCAAAAATCAATGAATATTGTAAATGCACAAACAGTAATATCTCCACATTGCACGGTGCAATTCTGAAATTTTTAGCTTTTTCCTGTTAATCCTAGCATGATAAAGAGGATTCAAAGAGAGTGAGATGCCAGATCCTTTCATTCAGTCAGTAGCTTCAAACATTTCTGGTATATGAAAAACATGTTTTTCAATGGCAAAAATCAATGAATATTGTAAATGCACAAACAGTAATATCTCCACATTGCAAGGTGCAATTCTGAAATTTTTTGCTTTTTCCTGTTAATCCTAGCATGATAAAGAAGATTCAAAGAGAGTGAGATGCCAGCTCCTTTCATTCAGTCAGTAGCTTCAAACATTTCTGGTATATGAAAAACATGTTTTTCAATGGCAAAAATCAATGAATATTGTAAATGCATAAACAGTAATATCTCCACATTGCACGGTGCAATTCTGAAATTTTTAGCTTTTTCCTGTTAATCCTAGCATGATAAAGAAGATTCAAAGAGAGTGAGATGCCAGCTCCTTTCATTCAGTCAGTAGCTTCAAACATTTCTGGTATATGAAAAACATGTTTTTCAATAGCAAAAATCAATGAATATTGTAAATGCACAAACAGTAATATCTCCACATTGCAAGGTGCAATTCTGAAATTTTTTGCTTTTTCTGCTAATCCTAGCATGATAAAGAAGATTCAAAGAGAGTGAGATGCCAGCTCCTTTCATTCAGTCAGTAGCTTCAAACATTTCTGGTATATGAAAAACATGTTTTTCAATGGCAAAAATCAATGAATATTGTAAATGCACAAACAGTAATATCTCCACATTGCACGGTGCAATTCTGAAATTTTTAGCTTTTTCCTGTTAATCCTAGCATGATAAAGAAGATTCAAAGAGAGTGAGATGCCAGCTCCTTTCATTCAGTCAGTAGCTTCAAACATTTCTGGTATATGAAAAACATGTTTTTCAATGGCAAAAATCAATGAATATTGTAAATGCACAAACAGTAATATCTCCACATTGCACGGTGCAATTCTGAAATTTTTAGCTTTTTCCTGTTAATCCTAGCATGATAAAGAAGATTCAAAGAGAGTGAGATGCCAGCTCCTTTCATTCAGTCAGTAGCTTCAAACATTTCTGGTATATGAAAAACATGTTTTTCAATGGCAAAAATCAATGAATATTGTAAATGCACAAACAGTAATATCTCCACATTGCAAGGTGCAATTCTGAAATTTTTTGCTTTTTCCTGTTAATCCTAGCATGATAAAGAAGATTCAAAGAGAGTGAGATGCCAGCTCCTTTCATTCAGTCAGTAGCTTCAAACATTTCTGGTATATGAAAAACATGTTTTTCAATGGCAAAAATCAATGAATATTGTAAATGCACAAACAGTAATATCTCCACATTGCAAGGTGCAATTCTGAAATTTTTTGCTTTTTCCTGCTAATCCTAGCATGATAAAGAAGATTCAAAGAGAGTGAGATGCCAGCTCCTTTCATTCAGTCAGTAGCTTCAAACATTTCTGGTATATGAAAAACATGTTTTTCAATGGCAAAAATCAATGAATATTGTAAATGCACAAACAGTAATATCTCCACATTGCACGGTGCAATTCTGAAATTTTTAGCTTTTTCCTGTTAATCCTAGCATGATAAAGAAGATTCAAAGAGAGTGAGATGCCAGCTCCTTTCATTCAGTCAGTAGCTTCAAACATTTCTGGTATATGAAAAACTTGTTATTCAATGGCAAAAATCAATGAATATTGTAAATGCACAAACAGTAATATCTCCACATTGCAAGGTGCAATTCTGAAATTTTTTGCTTTTTCCTGCTAATCCTAGCATGATAAAGAAGATTCAAAGAGAGTGAGATGCCAGCTCCTTTCATTCAGTCAGTAGCTTCAAACATTTCTGGTATATGAAAAACATGTTTTTCAATGGCAAAAATCAATGAATATTGTAAATGCACAAACAGTAATATCTCCACATTGCACGGTGCAATTCTGAAATTTTTAGCTTTTTCCTGTTAATCCTAGCATGATAAAGAAGATTCAAAGAGAGTGAGATGCCAGCTCCTTTCATTCAGTCAGTAGCTTCAAACATTTCTGGTATATGAAAAACATGTTTTTCAATGGCAAAAATCAATGAATATTGTAAATGCACAAACAGTAATATCTCCACATTGCAAGGTGCAATTCTGAAATTTTTTGCTTTTTCCTGCTAATCCTAGCATGATAAAGAAGATTCAAAGAGAGTGAGATGCCAGCTCCTTTCATTCAGTCAGTAGCTTCAAACATTTCTGGTATATGAAAAACATGTTTTTCAATGGCAAAAATCAATGAATATTGTAAATGCACAAACAGTAATATCTCCACATTGCACGGTGCAATTCTGAAATTTTTAGCTTTTTCCTGTTAATCCTAGCATGATAAAGAAGATTCAAAGAGAGTGAGATGCCAGCTCCTTTCATTCAGTCAGTAGCTTCAAACATTTCTGGACGTGTTTCAATGGCAAAAATCAATGAATATTGTAAATGCACAAACAGTAATATCTCCACATTGCAAGGTGCAATTCTGAAATTTTTTGCTTTTTCCTGTTAATCCTAGCATGATAAAGAAGATTCAAAGAGAGTGAGATGCCAGCTCCTTTCATTCAGTCAGTAGCTTCAAACATTTCTGGTATATGAAAAACATGTTTTTCAATGGCAAAAATCAATGAATATTGTAAATGTACAAACAGTAATATCTCCACATTGCACGGTGCAATTCTGAAATTTTTAGCTTTTTCCTGTTAATCCTAGCATGATAAAGAAGATTCAAAGAGAGTGAGATGCCAGCTCCTTTCATTCAGTCAGTAGCTTCAAACATTTCTGGTATATGAAAAACATGTTTTTCAATGGCAAAAATCAATGAATATTGTAAATGCCCAAACAGTAATATCTCCACATTGCATGGTGCAATTCTGAAATTTTTTGCTTTTTCCTGTTAATCCTAGCATGATAAAGAAGATTCAAAGAGAGTGAGATGCCAGCTCCTTTCATTCAGTCAGTAGCTTCAAACATTTCTGGTATATGAAAAACATGTTTTTCAATGGCAAAAATCAATGAATATTGTAAATGCACAAACAGTAATATCTCCACATTGCAAGGTGCAATTCTGAAATTTTTTGCTTTTTCCTGCTAATCCTAGCATGATAAAGAAGATTCAAAGAGAGTGAGATACCAGCTCCTTTCATTCAGTCAGTAGCTTCAAACATTTCTGGTATATGAAAAACATGTTTTTCAATGGCAAAAATCAATGAATATTGTAAATGCACAAACAGTAATATCTCCACATTGCAAGGTGCAATTCTGAAATTTTTTGCTTTTTCCTGCTAATCCTAGCATGATAAAGAAGATTCAAAGAGAGTGAGATGCCAGCTCCTTTCATTCAGTCAGTAGCTTCAAACATTTCTGGTATATGAAAAACATGTTTTTCAATGGCAAAAATCAATGAATATTGTAAATGCACAAACAGTAATATCTCCACATTGCAAGGTGCAATTCTGAAATTTTTTGCTTTTTCCTGTTAATCCTAGCATGATAAAGAAGATTCAAAGAGAGTGAGATGCCAGCTCCTTTCATTCAGTCAGTAGCTTCAAACATTTCTGGTATATGAAAAACATGTTTTTCAATGGCAAAAATCAATGAATATTGTAAATGCACAAACAGTAATATCTCCACATTGCAAGGTGCAATTCTGAAATTTTTTGCTTTTTCCTGCTAATCCTAGCATGATAAAGAAGATTCAAAGAGAGTGAGATGCCAGCTCCTTTCATTCAGTCAGTAGCTTCAAACATTTCTGGTATATGAAAAACATGTTTTTCAATGGCAAAAATCAATGAATATTGTAAATGCACAAACAGTAATATCTCCACATTGCACGGTGCAATTCTGAAATTTTTAGCTTTTTCCTGTTAATCCTAGCATGATAAAGAAGATTCAAAGAGAGTGAGATGCCAGCTCCTTTCATTCAGTCAGTAGCTTCAAACATTTCTGGTATATGAAAAACATGTTTTTCAATGGCAAAAATCAATGAATATTGTAAATGCACAAACAGTAATATCTCCACATTGCAAGGTGCAATTCTGAAATTTTTTGCTTTTTCCTGCTAATCCTAGCATGATAAAGAAGATTCAAAGAGAGTGAGATGCCAGCTCCTTTCATTCAGTCAGTAGCTTCAAACATTTCTGGTATATGAAAAACATGTTTTTCAATGGCAAAAATCAATGAATATTGTAAATGCACAAACAGTAATATCTCCACATTGCACGGTGCAATTCTGAAATTTTTAGCTTTTTCCTGTTAATCCTAGCATGATAAAGAAGATTCAAAGAGAGTGAGATGCCAGATCCTTTCATTCAGTCAGTAGCTTCAAACATTTCTGGTATATGAAAAACATGTTTTTCAATGGCAAAAATCAATGAATATTGTAAATGCACAAACAGTAATATCTCCACATTGCAAGGTGCAATTCTGAAATTTTTTGCTTTTTCCTGTTAATCCTAGCATGATAAAGAAGATTCAAAGAGAGTGAGATGCCAGCTCCTTTCATTCAGTCAGTAGCTTCAAACATTTCTGGTATATGAAAAACATGTTTTTCAATGGCAAAAATCAATGAATATTGTAAATGCATAAACAGTAATATCTCCACATTGCACGGTGCAATTCTGAAATTTTTAGCTTTTTCCTGTTAATCCTAGCATGATAAAGAAGATTCAAAGAGAGTGAGATGCCAGCTCCTTTCATTCAGTCAGTAGCTTCAAACATTTCTGGTATATGAAAAACATGTTTTTCAATAGCAAAAATCAATGAATATTGTAAATGCACAAACAGTAATATCTCCACATTGCAAGGTGCAATTCTGAAATTTTTTGCTTTTTCTGCTAATCCTAGCATGATAAAGAAGATTCAAAGAGAGTGAGATGCCAGCTCCTTTCATTCAGTCAGTAGCTTCAAACATTTCTGGTATATGAAAAACATGTTTTTCAATGGCAAAAATCAATGAATATTGTAAATGCACAAACAGTAATATCTCCACATTGCACGGTGCAATTCTGAAATTTTTAGCTTTTTCCTGTTAATCCTAGCATGATAAAGAAGATTCAAAGAGAGTGAGATGCCAGCTCCTTTCATTCAGTCAGTAGCTTCAAACATTTCTGGTATATGAAAAACATGTTTTTCAATGGCAAAAATCAATGAATATTGTAAATGCACAAACAGTAATATCTCCACATTGCACGGTGCAATTCTGAAATTTTTAGCTTTTTCCTGTTAATCCTAGCATGATAAAGAAGATTCAAAGAGAGTGAGATGCCAGCTCCTTTCATTCAGTCAGTAGCTTCAAACATTTCTGGTATATGAAAAACATGTTTTTCAATGGCAAAAATCAATGAATATTGTAAATGCACAAACAGTAATATCTCCACATTGCAAGGTGCAATTCTGAAATTTTTTGCTTTTTCCTGTTAATCCTAGCATGATAAAGAAGATTCAAAGAGAGTGAGATGCCAGCTCCTTTCATTCAGTCAGTAGCTTCAAACATTTCTGGTATATGAAAAACATGTTTTTCAATGGCAAAAATCAATGAATATTGTAAATGCACAAACAGTAATATCTCCACATTGCAAGGTGCAATTCTGAAATTTTTTGCTTTTTCCTGCTAATCCTAGCATGATAAAGAAGATACAAAGAGAGTGAGATGCCAGCTCCTTTCATTCAGTCAGTAGCTTCAAACATTTCTGGTATATGAAAAACATGTTTTTCAATGGCAAAAATCAATGAATATTGTAAATGCACAAACAGTAATATCTCCACATTGCACGGTGCAATTCTGAAATTTTTAGCTTTTTCCTGTTAATCCTAGCATGATAAAGAAGATTCAAAGAGAGTGAGATGCCAGCTCCTTTCATTCAGTCAGTAGCTTCAAACATTTCTGGTATATGAAAAACATGTTATTCAATGGCAAAAATCAATGAATATTGTAAATGCACAAACAGTAATATCTCCACATTGCAAGGTGCAATTCTGAAATTTTTTGCTTTTTCCTGCTAATCCTAGCATGATAAAGAAGATTCAAAGAGAGTGAGATGCCAGCTCCTTTCATTCAGTCAGTAGCTTCAAACATTTCTGGTATATGAAAAACATGTTTTTCAATGGCAAAAATCAATGAATATTGTAAATGCACAAACAGTAATATCTCCACATTGCACGGTGCAATTCTGAAATTTTTAGCTTTTTCCTGTTAATCCTAGCATGATAAAGAAGATTCAAAGAGAGTGAGATGCCAGCTCCTTTCATTCAGTCAGTAGCTTCAAACATTTCTGGTATATGAAAAACATGTTTTTCAATGGCAAAAATCAATGAATATTGTAAATGCACAAACAGTAATATCTCCACATTGCAAGGTGCAATTCTGAAATTTTTTGCTTTTTCCTGTTAATCCTAGCATGATAAAGAAGATTCAAAGAGAGGGAGATGCCAGCTCCTTTCATTCAGTCAGTAGCTTCAAACATTTCTGGTATATGAAAAACATGTTTTTCAATGGCAAAAATCAATGAATATTGTAAATGCACAAACAGTAATATCTCCACATTGCAAGGTGCAATTCTGAAATTTTTTGCTTTTTCCTGCTAATCCTAGCATGATAAAGAAGATTCAAAGAGAGTGAGATGCCAGCTCCTTTCATTCAGTCAGTAGCTTCAAACATTTCTGGTATATGAAAAACATGTTTTTCAATGGCAAAAATCAATGAATATTGTAAATGCACAAACAGTAATATCTCCACATTGCACGGTGCAATTCTGAAATTTTTAGCTTTTTCCTGTTAATCCTAGCATGATAAAGAAGATTCAAAGAGAGTGAGATGCCAGCTCCTTTCATTCAGTCAGTAGCTTCAAACATTTCTGGTATATGAAAAACATGTTTTTCAATGGCAAAAATCAATGAATATTGTAAATGCACAAACAGTAATATCTCCACATTGCAAGGTGCAATTCTGAAATTTTTTGCTTTTTCCTGCTAATCCTAGCATGATAAAGAAGATTCAAAGAGAGTGAGATGCCAGCTCCTTTCATTCAGTCAGTAGCTTCAAACATTTCTGGTATATGAAAAACATGTTTTTCAATGGCAAAAATCAATGAATATTGTAAATGCACAAACAGTAATATCTCCACATTGCACGGTGCAATTCTGAAATTTTTAGCTTTTTCCTGTTAATCCTAGCATGATAAAGAAGATTCAAAGAGAGTGAGATGCCAGCTCCTTTCATTCAGTCAGTAGCTTCAAACATTTCTGGACGTTTTTCAATGGCAAAAATCAATGAATATTGTAAATGCACAAACAGTAATATCTCCACATTGCAAGGTGCAATTCTGAAATTTTTTGCTTTTTCCTGTTAATCCTAGCATGATAAAGAAGATTCAAAGAGAGTGAGATGCCAGCTCCTTTCATTCAGTCAGTAGCTTCAAACATTTCTGGTATATGAAAAACATGTTTTTCAATGGCAAAAATCAATGAATATTGTAAATGTACAAACAGTAATATCTCCAAATTGCACGGTGCAATTCTGAAATTTTTAGCTTTTTCCTGTTAATCCTAGCATGATAAAGAAGATTCAAAGAGAGTGAGATGCCAGCTCCTTTCATTCAGTCAGTAGCTTCAAACATTTCTGGACGTTTTTCAATGGCAAAAATCAATGAATATTGTAAATGCACAAACAGTAATATCTCCACATTGCAAGGTGCAATTCTGAAATTTTTTGCTTTTTCCTGTTAATCCTAGCATGATAAAGAAGATTCAAAGAGAGTGAGATGCCAGCTCCTTTCATTCAGTCAGTAGCTTCAAACATTTCTGGTATATGAAAAACATGTTTTTCAATGGCAAAAATCAATGAATATTGTAAATGCACAAACAGTAATATCTCCACATTGCACGGTGCAATTCTGAAATTTTTAGCTTTTTCCTGTTAATCCTAGCATGATAAAGAAGATTCAAAGAGAGTGAGATGCCAGCTCCTTTCATTCAGTCAGTAGCTTCAAACATTTCTGGTATATGAAAAACATGTTTTTCAATGGCAAAAATCAATGAATATTGTAAATGCACAAACAGTAATATCTCCACATTGCAAGGTGCAATTCTGAAATTTTTTGCTTTTTCCTGTTAATCCTAGCATGATAAAGAAGATTCAAAGAGAGTGAGATGCCAGCTCCTTTCATTCAGTCAGTAGCTTCAAACATTTCTGGTATATGAAAAACATGTTTTTCAATGGCAAAAATCAATGAATATTGTAAAAGCACAAACAGTAATATCTCCACATTGCAAGGTGCAATTCTGAAATTTTTTGCTTTTTCCTGCTAATCCTAGCATGATAAAGAAGATTCAAAGAGAGTGAGATGCCAGCTCCTTTCATTCAGTCAGTAGCTTCAAACATTTCTGGTATATGAAAAACATGTTTTTCAATGGCAAAAATCAATGAATATTGTAAATGCACAAACAGTAATATCTCCACATTGCACGGTGCAATTCTGAAATTTATAGCTTTTTCCTGTTAATCCTAGCATGATAAAGAAGATTCAAAGAGAGTGAGATGCCAGATCCTTTCATTCAGTCAGTAGCTTCAAACATTTCTGGTATATGAAAAACATGTTTTTCAATGGCAAAAATCAATGAATATTGTAAATGCACAAACAGTAATATCTCCACATTGCAAGGTGCAATTCTGAAATTTTTTGCTTTTTCCTGTTAATCCTAGCATGATAAAGAAGATTCAAAGAGAGTGAGATGCCAGCTCCTTTCATTCAGTCAGTAGCTTCAAACATTTCTGGTATATGAAAAACATGTTTTTCAATGGCAAAAATCAATGAATATTGTAAATGCACAAACAGTAATATCTCCACATTGCACGGTGCAATTCTGAAATTTTTAGCTTTTTCCTGTTAATCCTAGCATGATAAAGAAGATTCAAAGAGAGTGAGATGCCAGCTCCTTTCATTCAGTCAGTAGCTTCAAACATTTCTGGTATATGAAAAACATGTTTTTCAATGGCAAAAATCAATGAATATTGTAAATGCACAAACAGTAATATCTCCACATTGCACGGTGCAATTCTGAAATTTTTAGCTTTTTCCTGTTAATCCTAGCATGATAAAGAAGATTCAAAGAGAGTGAGATGCCAGCTCCTTTCATTCAGTCAGTAGCTTCAAACATTTCTGGTATATGAAAAACATGTTTTTCAATGGCAAAAATCAATGAATATTGTAAATGCACAAACAGTAATATCTCCACATTGCAAGGTGCAATTCTGAAATTTTTTGCTTTTTCCTGCTAATCCTAGCATGATAAAGAAGATTCAAAGAGAGTGAGATGCCAGCTCCTTTCATTCAGTCAGTAGCTTCAAACATTTCTGGTATATGAAAAACATGTTTTTCAATGGCAAAAATCAATGAATATTGTAAATGCACAAACAGTAATATCTCCACATTGCACGGTGCAATTCTGAAATTTTTAGCTTTTTCCTGTTAATCCTAGCATGATAAAGAAGATTCAAAGAGAGTGAGATGCCAGCTCCTTTCATTCAGTCAGTAGCTTCAAACATTTCTGGACGTTTTTCAATGGCAAAAATCAATGAATATTGTAAATGCACAAACAGTAATATCTCCACATTGCAAGGTGCAATTCTGAAATTTTTTGCTTTTTCCTGTTAATCCTAGCATGATAAAGAAGATTCAAAGAGAGTGAGATGCCAGCTCCTTTCATTCAGTCAGTAGCTTCAAACATTTCTGGTATATGAAAAACATGTTTTTCAATGGCAAAAATCAATGAATATTGTAAATGCACAAACAGTAATATCTCCACATTGCAAGGTGCAATTCTGAAATTTTTTGCTTTTTCCTGCTAATCCTAGCATGATAAAGAAGATTCAAAGAGAGTGAGATGCCAGCTCCTTTCATTCAGTCAGTAGCTTCAAACATTTTTGGTATATGAAAAACATGTTTTTCAATGGCAAAAATCAATGAATATTGTAAATGCACAAACAGTAATATCTCCACATTGCACGGTGCAATTCTGAAATTTTTAGCTTTTTCCTGTTAATCCTAGCATGATAAAGATTCAAAGAGAGTGAGATGCCAGCTCCTTTCATTCAGTCAGTAGCTTCAAACATTTCTGGACGTTTTTCAATGGCAAAAATCAATGAATATTGTAAATGCACAAACAGTAATATCTCCACATTGCAAGGTGCAATTCTGAAATTTTTTGCTTTTTCCTGTTAATCCTAGCATGATAAAGAAGATTCAAAGAGAGTGAGATGCCAGCTCCTTTCATTCAGTCAGTAGCTTCAAACATTTCTGGTATATGAAAAACATGTTTTTCAATGGCAAAAATCAATGAATATTGTAAATGCACAAACAGTAATATCTCCACATTGCACGGTGCAATTCTGAAATTTTTAGCTTTTTCCTGTTAATCCTAGCATGATAAAGAAGATTCAAAGAGAGTGAGATGCCAGCTCCTTTCATTCAGTCAGTAGCTTCAAACATTTCTGGTATATGAAAAACATGTTTTTCAATGGCAAAAATCAATGAATATTGTAAATGCACAAACAGTAATATCTCCACATTGCAAGGTGCAATTCTGAAATTTTTTGGTTTTTCCTGTTAATCCTAGCATGATAAAGAAGATTCAAAGAGAGTGAGATGCCAGCTCCTTTCATTCAGTCAGTAGCTTCAAACATTTCTGGTATATGAAAAACATGTTTTTCAATGGCAAAAATCAATGAATATTGTAAAAGCACAAACAGTAATATCTCCACATTGCAAGGTGCAATTCTGAAATTTTTTGCTTTTTCCTGCTAATCCTAGCATGATAAAGAAGATTCAAAGAGAGTGAGATGCCAGCTCCTTTCATTCAGTCAGTAGCTTCAAACATTTCTGGTATATGAAAAACATGTTTTTCAATGGCAAAAATCAATGAATATTGTAAATGCACAAACAGTAATATCTCCACATTGCACGGTGCAATTCTGAAATTTATAGCTTTTTCCTGTTAATCCTAGCATGATAAAGAAGATTCAAAGAGAGTGAGATGCCAGATCCTTTCATTCAGTCAGTAGCTTCAAACATTTCTGGTATATGAAAAACATGTTTTTCAATGGCAAAAATCAATGAATATTGTAAATGCACAAACAGTAATATCTCCACATTGCAAGGTGCAATTCTGAAATTTTTTGCTTTTTCCTGTTAATCCTAGCATGATAAAGAAGATTCAAAGAGAGTGAGATGCCAGCTCCTTTCATTCAGTCAGTAGCTTCAAACATTTCTGGTATATGAAAAACATGTTTTTCAATGGCAAAAATCAATGAATATTGTAAATGCATAAACAGTAATATCTCCACATTGCACGGTGCAATTCTGAAATTTTTAGCTTTTTCCTGTTAATCCTAGCATGATAAAGAAGATTCAAAGAGAGTGAGATGCCAGCTCCTTTCATTCAGTCAGTAGCTTCAAACATTTCTAGTATATGAAAAACATGTTTTTCAATGGCAAAAATCAATGAATATTGTAAATGCACAAACAGTAATATCTCCACATTGCAAGGTGCAATTCTGAAATTTTTTGCTTTTTCTGCTAATCCTGGCATGATAAAGAAGATTCAAAGAGAGTGAGATGCCAGCTCCTTTCATTCAGTCAGTAGCTTCAAACATTTCTGGTATATGAAAAACATGTTTTTCAATGGCAAAAATCAATGAATATTGTAAATGCACAAACAGTAATATCTCCACATTGCAAGGTGCAATTCTGAAATTTTTTGCTTTTTCCTGTTAATCCTAGCATGATAAAGAAGATTCAAAGAGAGTGAGATGCCAGCTCCTTTCATTCAGTCAGTAGCTTCAAACATTTCTGGTATATGAAAAACATGTTTTTCAATGGCAAAAATCAATGAATATTGTAAATGCACAAACAGTAATATCTCCACATTGCAAGGTGCAATTCTGAAATTTTTTGCTTTTTCCTGCTAATCCTAGCATGATAAAGAAGATTCAAAGAGAGTGAGATGCCAGCTCCTTTCATTCAGTCAGTAGCTTCAAACATTTCTGGTATATGAAAAACATGTTTTTCAATGGCAAAAATCAATGAATATTGTAAATGCACAAACAGTAATATCTCCACATTGCACGGTGCAATTCTGAAATTTTTAGCTTTTTCCTGTTAATCCTAGCATGATAAAGAAGATTCAAAGAGAGTGAGATGCCAGCTCCTTTCATTCAGTCAGTAGCTTCAAACATTTCTGGTATATGAAAAACATGTTTTACAATGGCAAAAATCAATGAATATTGTAAATGCACAAACAGTAATATCTCCACATTGCAAGGTGCAATTCTGAAATTTTTTGCTTTTTCCTGCTAATCCTAGCATGATAAAGAAGATTCAAAGAGAGTGAGATGCCAGCTCCTTTCATTCAGTCAGTAGCTTCAAACATTTCTGGTATATGAAAAACATGTTTTTCAATGGCAAAAATCAATGAATATTGTAAATGCACAAACAGTAATATCTCCACATTGCAAGGTGCAATTCTGAAATTTTTTGCTTTTTCCTGTTAATCCTAGCATGATAAAGAAGATTCAAAGAGAGTGAGATGCCAGCTCCTTTCATTCAGTCAGTAGCTTCAAACATTTCTGGTATATGAAAAACATGTTTTTCAATGGCAAAAATCAATGAATATTGTAAATGCACAAACAGTAATATCTCCACATTGCAAGGTGCAATTCTGAAATTTTTTGCTTTTTCCTGCTAATCCTAGCATGATAAAGAAGATTCAAAGAGAGTGAGATGCCAGCTCCTTTCATTCAGTCAGTAGCTTCAAACATTTCTGGTATATGAAAAACATGTTTTTCAATGGCAAAAATCAATGAATATTGTAAATGCACAAACAGTAATATCTCCACATTGCACGGTGCAATTCTGAAATTTTTAGCTTTTTCCTGTTAATCCTAGCATGATAAAGAAGATTCAAAGAGAGTGAGATGCCAGCTCCTTTCATTCAGTCAGTAGCTTCAAACATTTCTGGTATATGAAAAACATGTTTTTCAATGGCAAAAATCAATGAATATTGTAAATGCACAAACAGTAATATCTCCACATTGCAAGGTGCAATTCTGAAATTTTTTGCTTTTTCCTGCTAATCCTAGCATGATAAAGAAGATTCAAAGAGAGTGAGATGCCAGCTCCTTTCATTCAGTCAGTAGCTTCAAACATTTCTGGTATATGAAAAACATGTTTTTCAATGGCAAAAATCAATGAATATTGTAAATGCACAAACAGTAATATCTCCACATTGCAAGGTGCAATTCTGAAATTTTTTGCTTTTTCCTGCTAATCCTAGCATGATAAAGAAGATTCAAAGAGAGTGAGATGCCAGCTCCTTTCATTCAGTCAGTAGCTTCAAACATTTCTGGTATATGAAAAACATGTTTTTCAATGGCAAAAATCAATGAATATTGTAAATGCACAAACAGTAATATCTCCACATTGCACGGTGCAATTCTGAAATTTTTAGCTTTTTCCTGTTAATCCTAGCATGATAAAGAAGATTCAAAGAGAGTGAGATGCCAGCTCCTTTCATTCAGTCAGTAGCTTCAAACATTTCTGGTATATGAAAAACATGTTTTTCAATGGCAAAAATCAATGAATATTGTAAATGCACAAACAGTAATATCTCCACATTGCAAGGTGCAATTCTGAAATTTTTTGCTTTTTCCTGTTAATCCTAGCATGATAAAGAAGATTCAAAGAGAGTGAGTTGCCAGCTCCTTTCATTCAGTCAGTAGCTTCAAACATTTCTGGTATATGAAAAACATGTTTTTCAATGGCAAAAATCAATGAATATTGTAAATGCACAAACAGTAATATCTCCACATTGCAAGGTGCAATTCTGAAATTTTTTGCTTTTTCCTGCTAATCCTAGCATGATAAAGAAGATTCAAAGAGAGTGAGATGCCAGCTCCTTTCATTCAGTCAGTAGCTTCAAACATTTCTGGTATATGAAAAACATGTTTTTCAATGGCAAAAATCAATGAATATTGTAAATGCACAAACAGTAATATCTCCACATTGCAAGGTGCAATTCTGAAATTTTTTGCTTTTTCCTGTTAATCCTAGCATGATAAAGAAGATTCAAAGAGAGTGAGATGCCAGCTCCTTTCATTCAGTCAGTAGCTTCAAACATTTCTGGTATATGAAAAACATGTTTTTCAATGGCAAAAATCAATGAATATTGTAAATGCACAAACAGTAATATCTCCACATTGCACGGTGCAATTCTGAAATTTTTAGCTTTTTCCTGTTAATCCTAGCATGATAAAGAAGATTCAAAGAGAGTGAGATGCCAGCTCCATTCATTCAGTCAGTAGCTTCAAACATTTCTGGTATATGAAAAACATGTTTTTCAATGGCAAAAATCAATGAATATTGTAAATGCACAAACAGTAATATCTCCACATTGCAAGGTGCAATTCTGAAATTTTTTGCTTTTTCCTGTTAATCCTAGCATGATAAAGAAGATTCAAAGAGAGTGAGATGCCAGCTCCTTTCATTCAGTCAGTAGCTTCAAACATTTCTGGTATATGAAAAACATGTTTTTCAATGGCAAAAATCAATGAATATTGTAAATGCACAAACAGTAATATCTCCACATTGCAAGGTGCAATTCTGAAATTTTTTGCTTTTTCCTGCTAATCCTAGCATGATAAAGAAGATTCAAAGAGAGTGAGATGCCAGCTCCTTTCATTCAGTCAGTAGCTTCAAACATTTCTGGTATATGAAAAACATGTTTTTCAATGGCAAAAATCAATGAATATTGTAAATGCACAAACAGTAATATCTCCACATTGCACGGTGCAATTCTGAAATTTTTAGCTTTTTCCTGTTAATCCTAGCATGATAAAGAAGATTCAAAGAGAGTGAGATGCCAGATCCTTTCATTCAGTCAGTAGCTTCAAACATTTCTGGTATATGAAAAACATGTTTTTCAATGGCAAAAATCAATGAATATTGTAAATGCACAAACAGTAATATCTCCACATTGCAAGGTGCAATTCTGAAATTTTTTGCTTTTTCCTGTTAATCCTAGCATGATAAAGAAGATTCAAAGAGAGTGAGATGCCAGCTCCTTTCATTCAGTCAGTAGCTTCAAACATTTCTGGTATATGAAAAACATGTTTTTCAATGGCAAAAATCAATGAATATTGTAAATGCACAAACAGTAATATCTCCACATTGCACGGTGCAATTCTGAAATTTTTAGCTTTTTCCTGTTAATCCTAGCATGATAAAGAAGATTCAAAGAGAGTGAGATGCCAGCTCCTTTCATTCAGTCAGTAGCTTCAAACATTTCTGGTATATGAAAAACATGTTTTTCAATGGCAAAAATCAATGAATATTGTAAATGCACAAACAGTAATATCTCCACATTGCAAGGTGCAATTCTGAAATTTTTTGCTTTTTCCTGCTAATCCTAGCATGATAAAGAAGATTCAAAGAGAGTGAGATGCCAGCTCCTTTCATTCAGTCAGTAGCTTCAAACATTTCTGGTATATGAAAAACATGTTTTTCAATGGCAAAAATCAATGAATATTGTAAATGCACAAACAGTAATATCTCCACATTGCACGGTGCAATTCTGAAATTTTTAGCTTTTTCCTGTTAATCCTAGCATGATAAAGAAGATTCAAAGAGAGTGAGATGCCAGCTCCTTTCATTCAGTCAGTAGCTTCAAACATTTCTGGTATATGAAAAACATGTTTTTCAATGGCAAAAATCAATGAATATTGTAAATGCACAAACAGTAATATCTCCACATTGCAAGGTGCAATTCTGAAATTTTTTGCTTTTTCCTGCTAATCCTAGCATGATAAAGAAGATTCAAAGAGAGTGAGATGCCAGCTCCTTTCATTCAGTCAGTAGCTTCAAACATTTCTGGTATATGAAAAACATGTTTTTCAATGGCAAAAATCAATGAATATTGTAAATGCACAAACAGTAATATCTCCACATTGCACGGTGCAATTCTGAAATTTTTAGCTTTTTCCTGTTAATCCTAGCATGATAAAGAAGATTCAAAGAGAGTGAGTTGCCAGCTCCTTTCATTCAGTCAGTAGCTTCAAACATTTCTGGTATATGAAAAACATGTTTTTCAATGGCAAAAATCAATGAATATTGTAAATGCACAAACAGTAATATCTCCACATTGCAAGGTGCAATTCTGAAATTTTTTGCTTTTTCCTGTTAATCCTAGCATGATAAAGAAGATTCAAAGAGAGTGAGATGCCAGCTCCTTTCATTCAGTCAGTAGCTTCAAACATTTCTGGTATATGAAAAACATGTTTTTCAATGGCAAAAATCAATGAATATTGTAAATGCACAAACAGTAATATCTCCACATTGCAAGGTGCAATTCTGAAATTTTTTGCTTTTTCCTGTTAATCCTAGCATGATAAAGAAGATTCAAAGAGAGTGAGATGCCAGCTCCTTTCATTCAGTCAGTAGCTTCAAACATTTCTGGTATATGAAAAACATGTTTTTCAATGGCAAAAATCAATGAATATTGTAAATGCACAAACAGTAATATCTCCACATTGCAAGGTGCAATTCTGAAATTTTTTGCTTTTTCCTGCTAATCCTAGCATGATAAAGAAGATTCAAAGAGAGTGAGATGCCAGCTCCTTTCATTCTGTCAGTAGCTTCAAACATTTCTGGTATATGAAAAACATGTTTTTCAATGGCAAAAATCAATGAATATTGTAAATGCACAAACAGTAATATCTCCACATTGCACGGTGCAATTCTGAAATTTTTAGCTTTTTCCTGTTAATCCTAGCATGATAAAGAAGATTCAAAGAGAGTGAGATGCCAGCTCCTTTCATTCAGTCAGTAGCTTCAAACATTTCTGGACGTTTTTCAATGGCAAAAATCAATGAATATTATAAATGCACAAACAGTAATATCTCCACATTGCAAGGTGCAATTCTGAAATTTTTTGCTTTTTCCTGTTAATCCTAGCATGATAAAGAAGATTCAAAGAGAGTGAGATGCCAGCTCCTTTCATTCAGTCAGTAGCTTCAAACATTTCTGGTATATGAAAAACATGTTTTTCAATGGCAAAAATCAATGAATATTGTAAATGCACAAACAGTAATATCTCCACATTGCACGGTGCAATTCTGAAATTTTTAGCTTTTTCCTGTTAATCCTAGCATGATAAAGAAGATTCAAAGAGAGTGAGATGCCAGCTCCTTTCATTCAGTCAGTAGCTTCAAACATTTCTGGTATATGAAAAACATGTTTTTCAATGGCAAAAATCAATGAATATTGTAAATGCACAAACAGTAATATCTCCACATTGCAAGGTGCAATTCTGAAATTTTTTGCTTTTTCCTGCTAATCCTAGCATGATAAAGAAGATTCAAAGAGAGTGAGATGCCAGCTCCTTTCATTCAGTCAGTAGCTTCAAACATTTCTGGTATATGAAAAACATGTTTTTCAATGGCAAAAATCAATGAATATTGTAAATGCACAAACAGTAATATCTCCACATTGCACGGTGCAATTCTGAAATTTTTAGCTTTTTCCTGTTAATCCTAGCATGATAAAGAAGATTCAAAGAGAGTGAGATGCCAGCTCCTTTCATTCAGTCAGTAGCTTCAAACATTTCTGGACGTTTTTCAATGGCAAAAATCAATGAATATTGTAAATGCACAAACAGTAATATCTCCACATTGCAAGGTGCAATTCTGAAATTTTTTGCTTTTTCCTGTTAATCCTAGCATGATAAAGAAGATTCAAAGAGAGTGAGATGCCAGCTCCTTTCATTCAGTCAGTAGCTTCAAACATTTCTGGTATATGAAAAACATGTTTTTCAATGGCAAAAATCAATGAATATTGTAAATGCACAAACAGTAATATCTCCACATTGCAAGGTGCAATTCTGAAATTTTTTGCTTTTTCCTGCTAATCCTAGCATGATAAAGAAGATTCAAAGAGAGTGAGATGCCAGCTCCTTTCATTCAGTCAGTAGCTTCAAACATTTCTGGTATATGAAAAACATGTTTTTCAATGGCAAAAATCAATGAATATTGTAAATGCACAAACAGTAATATCTCCACATTGCACGGTGCAATTCTGAAATTTTTAGCTTTTTCCTGTTAATCCTAGCATGATAAAGAAGATTCAAAGAGAGTGAGATGCCAGATCCTTTCATTCAGTCAGTAGCTTCAAACATTTCTGGTATATGAAAAACATGTTTTTCAATGGCAAAAATCAATGAATATTGTAAATGCACAAACAGTAATATCTCCACATTGCAAGGTGCAATTCTGAAATTTTTTGCTTTTTCCTGTTAATCCTAGCATGATAAAGAAGATTCAAAGAGAGTGAGATGCCAGCTCCTTTCATTCAGTCAGTAGCTTCAAACATTTCTGGTATATGAAAAACATGTTTTTCAATGGCAAAAATCAATGAATATTGTAAATGCACAAACAGTAATATCTCCACATTGCACGGTGCAATTCTGAAATTTTTAGCTTTTTCCTGTTAATCCTAGCATGATAAAGAAGATTCAAAGAGAGTGAGATGCCAGATCCTTTCATTCAGTCAGTAGCTTCAAACATTTCTGGTATATGAAAAACATGTTTTTCAATGGCAAAAATCAATGAATATTGTAAATGCACAAACAGTAATATCTCCACATTGCAAGGTGCAATTCTGAAATTTTTTGCTTTTTCCTGTTAATCCTAGCATGATAAAGAAGATTCAAAGAGAGTGAGATGCCAGCTCCTTTCATTCAGTCAGTAGCTTCAAACATTTCTGGTATATGAAAAACATGTTTTTCAATGGCAAAAATCAATGAATATTGTAAATGCACAAACAGTAATATCTCCACATTGCACGGTGCAATTCTGAAATTTTTAGCTTTTTCCTGTTAATCCTAGCATGATAAAGAAGATTCAAAGAGAGTGAGATGCCAGCTCCTTTCATTCAGTCAGTAGCTTCAAACATTTCTGGTATATGAAAAACATGTTTTTCAATGGCAAAAATCAATGAATATTGTAAATGCACAAACAGTAATATCTCCACATTGCAAGGTGCAATTCTGAAATTTTTTGCTTTTTCCTGCTAATCCTAGCATGATAAAGAAGATTCAAAGAGAGTGAGATGCCAGCTCCTTTCATTCAGTCAGTAGCTTCAAACATTTCTGGTATATGAAAAACATGTTTTTCAATGGCAAAAATCAATGAATATTGTAAATGCACAAACAGTAATATCTCCACATTGCACGGTGCAATTCTGAAATTTTTAGCTTTTTCCTGTTAATCCTAGCATGATAAAGAAGATTCAAAGAGAGTGAGATGCCAGCTCCTTTCATTCAGTCAGTAGCTTCAAACATTTCTGGTATATGAAAAACATGTTTTTCAATGGCAAAAATCAATGAATATTGTAAATGCACAAACAGTAATATCTCCACATTGCAAGGTGCAATTCTGAAATTTTTTGCTTTTTCCTGCTAATCCTAGCATGATAAAGAAGATTCAAAGAGAGTGAGATGCCAGCTCCTTTCATTCAGTCAGTAGCTTCAAACATTTCTGGTATATGAAAAACATGTTTTTCAATGGCAAAAATCAATGAATATTGTAAATGCACAAACAGTAATATCTCCACATTGCACGGTGCAATTCTGAAATTTTTAGCTTTTTCCTGTTAATCCTAGCATGATAAAGAAGATTCAAAGAGAGTGAGTTGCCAGCTCCTTTCATTCAGTCAGTAGCTTCAAACATTTCTGGTATATGAAAAACATGTTTTTCAATGGCAAAAATCAATGAATATTGTAAATGCACAAACAGTAATATCTCCACATTGCAAGGTGCAATTCTGAAATTTTTTGCTTTTTCCTGTTAATCCTAGCATGATAAAGAAGATTCAAAGAGAGTGAGATGCCAGCTCCTTTCATTCAGTCAGTAGCTTCAAACATTTCTGGTATATGAAAAACATGTTTTTCAATGGCAAAAATCAATGAATATTGTAAATGCACAAACAGTAATATCTCCACATTGCAAGGTGCAATTCTGAAATTTTTTGCTTTTTCCTGTTAATCCTAGCATGATAAAGAAGATTCAAAGAGAGTGAGATGCCAGCTCCTTTCATTCAGTCAGTAGCTTCAAACATTTCTGGTATATGAAAAACATGTTTTTCAATGGCAAAAATCAATGAATATTGTAAATGCACAAACAGTAATATCTCCACATTGCAAGGTGCAATTCTGAAATTTTTTGCTTTTTCCTGCTAATCCTAGCATGATAAAGAAGATTCAAAGAGAGTGAGATGCCAGCTCCTTTCATTCTGTCAGTAGCTTCAAACATTTCTGGTATATGAAAAACATGTTTTTCAATGGCAAAAATCAATGAATATTGTAAATGCACAAACAGTAATATCTCCACATTGCACGGTGCAATTCTGAAATTTTTAGCTTTTTCCTGTTAATCCTAGCATGATAAAGAAGATTCAAAGAGAGTGAGATGCCAGCTCCTTTCATTCAGTCAGTAGCTTCAAACATTTCTGGACGTTTTTCAATGGCAAAAATCAATGAATATTGTAAATGCACAAACAGTAATATCTCCACATTGCAAGGTGCAATTCTGAAATTTTTTGCTTTTTCCTGTTAATCCTAGCATGATAAAGAAGATTCAAAGAGAGTGAGATGCCAGCTCCTTTCATTCAGTCAGTAGCTTCAAACATTTCTGGTATATGAAAAACATGTTTTTCAATGGCAAAAATCAATGAATATTGTAAATGCACAAACAGTAATATCTCCACATTGCAAGGTGCAATTCTGAAATTTTTTGCTTTTTCCTGCTAATCCTAGCATGATAAAGAAGATTCAAAGAGAGTGAGATGCCAGCTCCTTTCATTCAGTCAGTAGCTTCAAACATTTCTGGTATATGAAAAACATGTTTTTCAATGGCAAAAATCAATGAATATTGTAAATGCACAAACAGTAATATCTCCACATTGCACGGTGCAATTCTGAAATTTTTAGCTTTTTCCTGTTAATCCTAGCATGATAAAGAAGATTCAAAGAGAGTGAGATGCCAGATCCTTTCATTCAGTCAGTAGCTTCAAACATTTCTGGTATATGAAAAACATGTTTTTCAATGGCAAAAATCAATGAATATTGTAAATGCACAAACAGTAATATCTCCACATTGCAAGGTGCAATTCTGAAATTTTTTGCTTTTTCCTGTTAATCCTAGCATGATAAAGAAGATTCAAAGAGAGTGAGATGCCAGCTCCTTTCATTCAGTCAGTAGCTTCAAACATTTCTGGTATATGAAAAACATGTTTTTCAATGGCAAAAATCAATGAATATTGTAAATGCATAAACAGTAATATCTCCACATTGCACAGTGCAATTCTGAAATTTTTAGCTTTTTCCTGTTAATCCTAGCATGATAAAGAAGATTCAAAGAGAGTGAGATGCCAGCTCCTTTCATTCAGTCAGTAGCTTCAAACATTTCTGGTATATGAAAAACATGTTTTTCAATGGCAAAAATCAATGAATATTGTAAATGCACAAACAGTAATATCTCCACATTGCAAGGTGCAATTCTGAAATTTTTTGCTTTTTCTGCTAATCCTAGCATGATAAAGAAGATTCAAAGAGAGTGAGATGCCAGCTCCTTTCATTCAGTCAGTAGCTTCAAACATTTCTGGTATATGAAAAACATGTTTTTCAATGGCAAAAATCAATGAATATTGTAAATGCACAAACAGTAATATCTCCACATTGCAAGGTGCAATTCTGAAATTTTTTGCTTTTTCCTGTTAATCCTAGCATGATAAAGAAGATTCAAAGAGAGTGAGATGCCAGCTCCTTTCATTCAGTCAGTAGCTTCAAACATTTCTGGTATATGAAAAACATGTTTTTCAATGGCAAAAATCAATGAATATTGTAAATGCACAAACAGTAATATCTCCACATTGCAAGGTGCAATTCTGAAATTTTTTGCTTTTTCCTGCTAATCCTAGCATGATAAAGAAGATTCAAAGAGAGTGAGATGCCAGCTCCTTTCATTCAGTCAGTAGCTTCAAACATTTCTGGTATATGAAAAACATGTTTTTCAATGGCAAAAATCAATGAATATTGTAAATGCACAAACAGTAATATCTCCACATTGCACGGTGCAATTCTGAAATTTTTAGCTTTTTCCTGTTAATCCTAGCATGATAAAGAAGATTCAAAGAGAGTGAGATGCCAGCTCCTTTCATTCAGTCAGTAGCTTCAAACATTTCTGGTATATGAAAAACATGTTTTTCAATGGCAAAAATCAATGAATATTGTAAATGCACAAACAGTAATATCTCCACATTGCAAGGTGCAATTCTGAAATTTTTTGCTTTTTCCTGCTAATCCTAGCATGATAAAGAAGATTCAAAGAGAGTGAGATGCCAGCTCCTTTCATTCAGTCAGTAGCTTCAAACATTTCTGGTATATGAAAAACATGTTTTTCAATGGCAAAAATCAATGAATATTGTAAATGCACAAACAGTAATATCTCCACATTGCACGGTGCAATTCTGAAATTTTTAGCTTTTTCCTGTTAATCCTAGCATGATAAAGAAGATTCAAAGAGAGTGAGATGCCAGCTCCTTTCATTCAGTCAGTAGCTTCAAACATTTCTGGTATATGAAAAACATGTTTTTCAATGGCAAAAATCAATGAATATTGTAAATGCACAAACAGTAATATCTCCACATTGCAAGGTGCAATTCTGAAATTTTTTGCTTTTTCCTGCTAATCCTAGCATGATAAAGAAGATTCAAAGAGAGTGAGATGCCAGCTCCTTTCATTCAGTCAGTAGCTTCAAACATTTCTGGTATATGAAAAACATGTTTTTCAATGGCAAAAATCAATGAATATTGTAAATGCACAAACAGTAATATCTCCACATTGCACGGTGCAATTCTGAAATTTTTAGCTTTTTCCTGTTAATCCTAGCATGATAAAGAAGATTCAAAGAGAGTGAGTTGCCAGCTCCTTTCATTCAGTCAGTAGCTTCAAACATTTCTGGTATATGAAAAACATGTTTTTCAATGGCAAAAATCAATGAATATTGTAAATGCACAAACAGTAATATCTCCACATTGCAAGGTGCAATTCTGAAATTTTTTGCTTTTTCCTGTTAATCCTAGCATGATAAAGAAGATTCAAAGAGAGTGAGATGCCAGCTCCTTTCATTCAGTCAGTAGCTTCAAACATTTCTGGTATATGAAAAACATGTTTTTCAATGGCAAAAATCAATGAATATTGTAAATGCACAAACAGTAATATCTCCACATTGCAAGGTGCAATTCTGAAATTTTTTGCTTTTTCCTGTTAATCCTTGCATGATAAAGAAGATTCAAAGAGAGTGAGATGCCAGCTCCTTTCATTCAGTCAGTAGCTTCAAACATTTCTGGTATATGAAAAACATGTTTTTCAAGGGCAAAAATCAATGAATATTGTAAATGCACAAACAGTAATATCTCCACATTGCAAGGTGCAATTCTGAAATTTTTTGCTTTTTCCTGCTAATCCTAGCATGATAAAGAAGATTCAAAGAGAGTGAGATGCCAGCTCCTTTCATTCTGTCAGTAGCTTCAAACATTTCTGGTATATGAAAAACATGTTTTTCAATGGCAAAAATCAATGAATATTGTAAATGCACAAACAGTAATATCTCCACATTGCACGGTGCAATTCTGAAATTTTTAGCTTTTTCCTGTTAATCCTAGCATGATAAAGAAGATTCAAAGAGAGTGAGATGCCAGCTCCTTTCATTCAGTCAGTAGCTTCAAACATTTCTGGACGTTTTTCAATGGCAAAAATCAATGAATATTGTAAATGCACAAACAGTAATATCTCCACATTGCAAGGTGCAATTCTGAAATTTTTTGCTTTTTCCTGTTAATCCTAGCATGATAAAGAAGATTCAAAGAGAGTGAGATGCCAGCTCCTTTCATTCAGTCAGTAGCTTCAAACATTTCTGGTATATGAAAAACATGTTTTTCAATGGCAAAAATCAATGAATATTGTAAATGCACAAACAGTAATATCTCCACATTGCACGGTGCAATTCTGAAATTTTTAGCTTTTTCCTGTTAATCCTAGCATGATAAAGAAGATTCAAAGAGAGTGAGATGCCAGCTCCTTTCATTCAGTCAGTAGCTTCAAACATTTCTGGTATATGAAAAACATGTTTTTCAATGGCAAAAATCAATGAATATTGTAAATGCACAAACAGTAATATCTCCACATTGCAAGGTGCAATTCTGAAATTTTTTGCTTTTTCCTGCTAATCCTAGCATGATAAAGAAGATTCAAAGAGAGTGAGATGCCAGCTCCTTTCATTCAGTCAGTAGCTTCAAACATTTCTGGTATATGAAAAACATGTTTTTCAATGGCAAAAATCAATGAATATTGTAAATGCACAAACAGTAATATCTCCACATTGCACGGTGCAATTCTGAAATTTTTAGCTTTTTCCTGTTAATCCTAGCATGATAAAGAAGATTCAAAGAGAGTGAGATGCCAGCTCCTTTCATTCAGTCAGTAGCTTCAAACATTTCTGGACGTTTTTCAATGGCAAAAATCAATGAATATTGTAAATGCACAAACAGTAATATCTCCACATTGCAAGGTGCAATTCTGAAATTTTTTGCTTTTTCCTGTTAATCCTAGCATGATAAAGAAGATTCAAAGAGAGTGAGATGCCAGCTCCTTTCATTCAGTCAGTAGCTTCAAACATTTCTGGTATATGAAAAACATGTTTTTCAATGGCAAAAATCAATGAATATTGTAAATGCACAAACAGTAATATCTCCACATTGCAAGGTGCAATTCTGAAATTTTTTGCTTTTTCCTGCTAATCCTAGCATGATAAAGAAGATTCAAAGAGAGTGAGATGCCAGCTCCTTTCATTCAGTCAGTAGCTTCAAACATTTCTGGTATATGAAAAACATGTTTTTCAATGGCAAAAATCAATGAATATTGTAAATGCACAAACAGTAATATCTCCACATTGCACGGTGCAATTCTGAAATTTTTAGCTTTTTCCTGTTAATCCTAGCATGATAAAGAAGATTCAAAGAGAGTGAGATGCCAGATCCTTTCATTCAGTCAGTAGCTTCAAACATTTCTGGTATATGAAAAACATGTTTTTCAATGGCAAAAATCAATGAATATTGTAAATGCACAAACAGTAATATCTCCACATTGCAAGGTGCAATTCTGAAATTTTTTGCTTTTTCCTGTTAATCCTAGCATGATAAAGAAGATTCAAAGAGAGTGAGATGCCAGCTCCTTTCATTCAGTCAGTAGCTTCAAACATTTCTGGTATATGAAAAACATGTTTTTCAATGGCAAAAATCAATGAATATTGTAAATGCACAAACAGTAATATCTCCACATTGCACGGTGCAATTCTGAAATTTTTAGCTTTTTCCTGTTAATCCTAGCATGATAAAGAAGATTCAAAGAGAGTGAGATGCCAGATCCTTTCATTCAGTCAGTAGCTTCAAACATTTCTGGTATATGAAAAACATGTTTTTCAATGGCAAAAATCAATGAATATTGTAAATGCACAAACAGTAATATCTCCACATTGCAAGGTGCAATTCTGAAATTTTTTGCTTTTTCCTGTTAATCCTAGCATGATAAAGAAGATTCAAAGAGAGTGAGATGCCAGCTCCTTTCATTCAGTCAGTAGCTTCAAACATTTCTGGTATATGAAAAACATGTTTTTCAATGGCAAAAATCAATGAATATTGTAAATGCACAAACAGTAATATCTCCACATTGCACGGTGCAATTCTGAAATTTTTAGCTTTTTCCTGTTAATCCTAGCATGATAAAGAAGATTCAAAGAGAGTGAGATGCCAGCTCCTTTCATTCAGTCAGTAGCTTCAAACATTTCTGGTATATGAAAAACATGTTTTTCAATGGCAAAAATCAATGAATATTGTAAATGCACAAACAGTAATATCTCCACATTGCAAGGTGCAATTCTGAAATTTTTTGCTTTTTCCTGCTAATCCTAGCATGATAAAGAAGATTCAAAGAGAGTGAGATGCCAGCTCCTTTCATTCAGTCAGTAGCTTCAAACATTTCTGGTATATGAAAAACATGTTTTTCAATGGCAAAAATCAATGAATATTGTAAATGCACAAACAGTAATATCTCCACATTGCACGGTGCAATTCTGAAATTTTTAGCTTTTTCCTGTTAATCCTAGCATGATAAAGAAGATTCAAAGAGAGTGAGATGCCAGCTCCTTTCATTCAGTCAGTAGCTTCAAACATTTCTGGTATATGAAAAACATGTTTTTCAATGGCAAAAATCAATGAATATTGTAAATGCACAAACAGTAATATCTCCACATTGCAAGGTGCAATTCTGAAATTTTTTGCTTTTTCCTGTTAATCCTAGCATGATAAAGAAGATTCAAAGAGAGTGAGATGCCAGCTCCTTTCATTCAGTCAGTAGCTTCAAACATTTCTGGTATATGAAAAACATGTTTTTCAATGGCAAAAATCAATGAATATTGTAAATGCACAAACAGTAATATCTCCACATTGCAAGGTGCAATTCTGAAATTTTTTGCTTTTTCCTGTTAATCCTAGCATGATAAAGAAGATTCAAAGAGAGTGAGATGCCAGCTCCTTTCATTCAGTCAGTAGCTTCAAACATTTCTGGTATATGAAAAACATGTTTTTCAATGGCAAAAATCAATGAATATTGTAAATGCACAAACAGTAATATCTCCACATTGCAAGGTGCAATTCTGAAATTTTTTGCTTTTTCCTGCTAATCCTAGCATGATAAAGAAGATTCAAAGAGAGTGAGATGCCAGCTCCTTTCATTCAGTCAGTAGCTTCAAACATTTCTGGTATATGAAAAACATGTTTTTCAATGGCAAAAATCAATGAATATTGTAAATGCACAAACAGTAATATCTCCACATTGCAGGTGCAATTCTGAAATTTCTTGCTTTTCCTGCTAATCCTAGCATGATAAAGAAGATTCAAAGAGAGTGAGATGCCAGCTCCTTTCATTCAGTCAGTAGCTTCAAACATTTCTGGTATATGAAAAACATGTTTTTCAATGGCAAAAATCAATGAATATTGTAAATGCACAAACAGTAATATCTCCACATTGCACGGTGCAATTCTGAAATTTTTAGCTTTTTCCTGTTAATCCTAGCATGATAAAGAAGATTCAAAGAGAGTGAGATGCCAGCTCCTTTCATTCAGTCAGTAGCTTCAAACATTTCTGGTATATGAAAAACATGTTTTTCAATGGCAAAAATCAATGAATATTGTAAATGCACAACAGTTAATATCTCCACATTGCAAGGTGCAATTCTGAAATTTTTTGCTTTTTCCTGCTAATCCTAGCATGATAAAGAAGATTCAAAGAGAGTGAGATGCCAGCTCCTTTCATTCAGTCAGTAGCTTCAAACATTTCTGGTATATGAAAAACATGTTTTTCAATGGCAAAAAT
The DNA here is from genome assembly GCF_046119375.1 of Phyllobates terribilis. NCBI lineage: Eukaryota > Metazoa > Chordata > Amphibia > Anura > Dendrobatidae > Phyllobates > Phyllobates terribilis. The sequence continues at coordinate 41,789 of NW_027369281.1, forward strand.
CAATGAATATTGTAAATGCACAAACAGTAATATCTCCACATTGCCACGGTGCAATTCTGAAATTTTTAGCTTTTTCCTGTTAATCCTAGCATGATAAAGAAGATTCAAAGAGAGTGAGATGCCAGCTCCTTTCATTCAGTCAGTAGCTTCAAACATTTCTGGACGTTTTTCAATGGCAAAAATCAATGAATATTGTAAATGCACAAACAGTAATATCTCCACATTGCAAGGTGCAATTCTGAAATTTTTGCTTTTTCCTGTTAATCCTAGCATGATAAAGAAGATTCAAAGAGAGTGAGATGCCAGCTCCTTTCATTCAGTCAGTAGCTTCAAACATTTCTGGTATATGAAAAACATGTTTTTCAATGGCAAAAATCAATGAATATTGTAAATGCACAAACAGTAATATCTCCACATTACAAGGTGCAATTCTGAAATTTTTAGCTTTTTCCTGTTAATCCTAGCATGATAAAGAGATTCAAAGAGAGTGAGATGCCAGCTCCTTTCATTCAGTCAGTAGCTTCAAACATTTCTGGTATATGAAAAACATGTTTTTCAATGGCAAAAATCAATGAATATTGTAAATGCACAAACAGTAATATCTCCACATTGCAAGGTGCAATTCTGAAATTTTTTGCTTTATCCTGCTAATCCTAGCATGATAAAGAAGATTCAAAGAGAGTGAGATGCCAGCTCCTTTCATTCAGTCAGTAGCTTCAAACATTTCTGGTATATGAAAAACATGTTTTTCAATGGCAAAAATCAATGAATTATTGTAAATGCACAAACAGTAATATCTCCACATTGCAAGGTGCAATTCTGAAATTTTTTGCTTTTTCCTGCTAATCCTAGCATGATAAAGAAGATTCAAAGAGAGTGAGATGCCAGCTCCTTTCATTCAGTCAGTAGCTTCAAACATTTCTGGTATATGAAAAACATGTTTTTCAATGGCAAAAATCAATGAATATTGTAAATGCACAAACAGTAATATCTCCACATTGCACGGTGCAATTCTGAAATTTTTAGCTTTTTCCTGTTAATCCTAGCATGATAAAGAAGATTCAAAGAGAGTGAGATGCCAGCTCCTTTCATTCAGTTCAGTAGCTTCAAACATTTCTGGTATTTGAAAAACATGTTTTTCAATGGCAAAAATCAATGAATATTGTAAATGCACAAACAGTAATATCTCCACATTGCAAGTGCAATTCTGATATTTTTTGCTTTTTCCTGTTAATCCTAGCATGATAAGGAAGATTCAAGAGAGTGAGATGCCAGCTCCTTTCATTCAGTCAGTAGCTTCAAACATTTCTGGTATATGAAAAACATGTTTTTCAATGGCAAAAAATCAATGAATATTGTAAATGCACAAACAGTAATATCTCCACATTGCAAGGTGCAATTCTGAAATTTTTGCTTTTTCCTGCTAATCCTAGCATGATAAAGAAGATTCAAAGAGAGTGAGATGCCAGCTCCTTTCATTCAGTCAGTAGCTTCAAACATTTCTGGTATATGAAAACATGTTTTTCATGGCAAAAATCAATGAATATTGTAAATGCACAAACAGTAATATCTCCACATTGCAAGGTGCAATTCTGAAATTTTTTGCTTTTTCCTGCTAATCTAGCATGATAAAAGAAGATCAAGAGAGTGAGATGCCACTCCTTCATTCAGTCAGTAGCTTCAAACATTTCTGGTATATGAAATAACATTGTTTTTCATGGCAAAAATCAATGAATATTGTAAATGCCAAACAGTAATATCTCCACATTGCACGGTGTCAATTCTGAAATTTTTAGCTTTTCCTTTAATCCTAGCATGATAAAGAAGATTCAAAGAGAGTGAGATGCAGCTCCTTTCATTCAGTCAGTAGCTTCAAACATTTCTGACGTTTTTCAATGGCAAAAATCAATGAATATGTAAATGCACAAACAGTAATATCTCCACATTGCAAGGTGGCAATTCTGAAATTTTTGCTTTTTCCTGCAATCCTAGCATGAT
>NW_027369282.1:0-43784 GCF_046119375.1 Phyllobates terribilis
AAGGAGCTGGCATCTCACTCTCTTTGAATCTTCTTTATCATGCTAGGATTAACAGGAAAAAGCAAAAAATTTCAGAATTGCACCTTGCAATGTGGAGATATTACTGTTTGTGCATTTACAATATTCATTGATTTTTGCCATTGAAAAACGTCCAGAAATGTTTGAAGCTACTGACTGAATGAAAGGAGCTGGCATCTCACTCTCTTTGAATCTTTTTTATCATGCTAGGATTAACAGGAAAAAGCTAAAAATTTCAGAATTGCACCGTGCAATGTGGAGATATTACTGTTTGTGCATTTACAATATTCATTGATTTTTGCCATTGAAAAACATGTTTTTCATATACCAGAAATGTTTGAAGCTACTGACTGAATGAAAGGAGCTGGCATCTCACTCTCTTTGAATCTTCTTTATCATGCTAGGATTAGCAGGAAAAAGCTAAAAATTTCAGAATTGCACAATGCAATGTGGAGATATTACTGTTTGTGCATTTACAATATTCATTGATTTTTGCCATTGAAAAACATGTTTTTCATATACCAGAAATGTTTGAAGCTACTGACTGAATGAAAGGAGCTGGCATCTCACTCTCTTTGAATCTTCTTTATCATGCTAGGATTAGCAGGAAAAAGCAAAAAATTTCAGAATTGCACCTTGCAATGTGGAGATATTACTGTTTGTGCATTTACAATATTCATTGATTTTTGCCATTGAAAAACATGTTTTTCATATACCAGAAATGTTTGAAGCTACTGACTGAATGAAAGGAGCTGGCATCTCACTCTCTTTGAATCTTCTTTATCATGCTAGGATTAACAGGAAAAAGCAAAAAATTTCAGAATTGCACCTTGCAATGTGGAGATATTACTGTTTGTGCATTTACAATATTCATTGATTTTTTGCCATTGAAAAACATGTTTTTCATATACCAGAAATGTTTGAAGCTACTGACTGAATGAAAGGAGCTGGCATCTCACTCTCTTTGAATCTTCTTTATCATGCTAGGATTAACAGGAAAAAGCTAAAAATTTCAGAATTGCACCTTGCAATGTGGAGATATTACTGTTTGTGCATTTACAATATGCATTGATTTTTGCCATTGAAAAACATGTTTTTCATATACCAGAAATGTTTGAAGCTACTGACTGAATGAAAGGAGCTGGCATCTCACTCTCTTTGAATCTTCTTTATCATGCTAGGATTAGCAGGAAAAAGCAAAAAATTTCAGAATTGCACCTTGCAATGTGGAGATATTACTGTTTGTGCATTTACAATATTCATTGATTTTTGCCATTGAAAAACATGTTTTTCATATACCAGAAATGTTTGAAGCTACTGACTGAATGAAAGGAGCTGGCATCTCACTCTCTTTGAATCTTCTTTATCATGCTAGGATTAACAGGAAAAAGCTAAAAATTTCAGAATTGCACCGTGCAATGTGGAGATATTACTGTTTGTGCATTTACAATATTCATTGATTTTTGCCATTGAAAAACATGTTTTTCATATACCAGAAATGTTTGAAGCTACTGACTGAATGAAAGGAGCTGGCATCTCACTCTCTTTGAATCTTCTTTATCATGCTAGGATTAGCAGGAAAAAGCTAAAAATTTCAGAATTGCACCTTGCAATGTGGAGATATTACTGTTTGTGCATTTACAATATTCATTGATTTTTGCCATTGAAAAACATGTTTTTCATATACCAGAAATGTTTGAAGCTACTGACTGAATGAAAGGAGCTGGCATCTCACTCTCTTTGAATCTTCTTTATCATGCTAGGATTAGCAGGAAAAAGCAAAAAATTTCAGAATTGCACCTTGCAATGTGGAGATATTACTGTTTGTGCATTTACAATATTCATTGATTTTTGCCATTGAAAAACATGTTTTTCATATACCAGAAATGTTTGAAGCTACTGACTGTATGAAAGGAGCTGGCATCTCACTCTCTTTGAATCTTCTTTATCATGCTAGGATTAACAGGAAAAAGCAAAAAATTTCAGAATTGCACCTTGCAATGTGGAGATATTACTGTTTGTGCATTTACAATATTCATTGATTTTTGCCATTGAAAAACATGTTTTTCATATACCAGAAATGTTTGAAGCTACTGACTGAATGAAAGGAGCTGGCATCTCACTCTCTTTGAATCTTCTTTATCATGCTAGGATTAGCAGGAAAAAGCAAAAAATTTCAGAATTGCACCTTGCAATGTGGAGATATTACTGTTTGTGCATTTACAATATTCATTGATTTTTGCCATTGAAAAACATGTTTTTCATATACCAGAAATGTTTGAAGCTACTGACTGAATGAAAGGAGCTGGCATCTCACTCTCTTTGAATCTTCTTTATCATGCTAGGATTAACAGGAAAAAGCAAAAAATTTCAGAATTGCACCTTGCAATGTGGAGATATTACTGTTTGTGCATTTACAATATTCATTGATTTTTGCCATTGAAAAACATGTTTTTCATATACCAGAAATGTTTGAAGCTACTGACTGAATGAAAGGAGCTGGCATCTCACTCTCTTTGAATCTTCTTTATCATGCTAGGATTAACAGGAAAAAGCTAAAAATTTCAGAATTGCACCTTGCAATGTGGAGATATTACTGTTTGTGCATTTACAATATGCATTGATTTTTGCCATTGAAAAACATGTTTTTCATATACCAGAAATGTTTGAAGCTACTGACTGAATGAAAGGAGCTGGCATCTCACTCTCTTTGAATCTTCTTTATCATGCTAGGATTAGCAGGAAAAAGCAAAAAATTTCAGAATTGCACCTTGCAATGTGGAGATATTACTGTTTGTGCATTTACAATATTCATTGATTTTTGCCATTGAAAAACATGTTTTTCATATACCAGAAATGTTTGAAGCTACTGACTGAATGAAAGGAGCTGGCATCTCACTCTCTTTGAATCTTCTTTATCATGCTAGGATTAACAGGAAAAAGCTAAAAATTTCAGAATTGCACCGTGCAATGTGGAGATATTACTGTTTGTGCATTTACAATATTCATTGATTTTTGCCATTGAAAAACATGTTTTTCATATACCAGAAATGTTTGAAGCTACTGACTGAATGAAAGGAGCTGGCATCTCACTCTCTTTGAATCTTCTTTATCATGCTAGGATTAGCAGGAAAAAGCAAAAAATTTCAGAATTGCACCTTGCAATATGGAGATATTACTGTTTGTGCATTTACAATATTCATTGATTTTTGCCATTGAAAAACATGTTTTTCATATACCAGAAATGTTTGAAGCTACTGACTGAATGAAAGGAGCTGGCATCTCACTCTCTTTGAATCTTCTTTATCATGCTAGGATTAACAGGAAAAAGCAAAAAATTTCAGAATTGCACCTTGCAATGTGGAGATATTACTGTTTGTGCATTTACAATATTCATTGATTTTTGCCATTGAAAAACATGTTTTTCATATACCAGAAATGTTTGAAGCTACTGACTGAATGAAAGGAGCTGGCATCTCACTCTCTTTGAATCTTCTTTATCATGCTAGGATTAACAGGAAAAAGCTAAAAATTTCAGAATTGCACCGTGCAATGTGGAGATATTACTGTTTGTGCATTTACAATATTCATTGATTTTTGCCATTGAAAAACATGTTTTTCATATACCAGAAATGTTTGAAGCTACTGACTGAATGAAAGGAGCTGGCATCTCACTCTCTTTGAATCTTCTTTATCATGCTAGGATTAGCAGGAAAAAGCAAAAAATTTCAGAATTGCACCTTGCAATGTGGAGATATTACTGTTTGTGCATTTACAATATTCATTGATTTTTGCCATTGAAAAACATGTTTTTCATATACCAGAAATGTTTGAAGCTACTGACTGAATGAAAGGAGCTGGCATCTCACTCTCTTTGAATCTTCTTTATCATGCTAGGATTAACAGGAAAAAGCTAAAAATTTCAGAATTGCACCGTGCAATGTGGAGATATTACTGTTTGTGCATTTACAATATTCATTGATTTTTGCCATTGAAAAACATGTTTTTCATATACCAGAAATGTTTGAAGCTACTGACTGAATGAAAGGAGCTGGCATCTCACTCTCTTTGAATCTTCTTTATCATGCTAGGATTAACAGGAAAAAGCAAAAAATTTCAGAATTGCACCTTGCAATGTGGAGATATTACTGTTTGTGCATTTACAATATTCATTGATTTTTGCCATTGAAAAACGTCCAGAAATGTTTGAAGCTACTGACTGAATGAAAGGAGCTGGCATCTCACTCTCTTTGAATCTTTTTTATCATGCTAGGATTAACAGGAAAAAGCTAAAAATTTCAGAATTGCACCGTGCAATGTGGAGATATTACTGTTTGTGCATTTACAATATTCATTGATTTTTGCCATTGAAAAACATGTTTTTCATATACCAGAAATGTTTGAAGCTACTGACTGAATGAAAGGAGCTGGCATCTCACTCTCTTTGAATCTTCTTTATCATGCTAGGATTAGCAGGAAAAAGCTAAAAATTTCAGAATTGCACAATGCAATGTGGAGATATTACTGTTTGTGCATTTACAATATTCATTGATTTTTGCCATTGAAAAACATGTTTTTCATATACCAGAAATGTTTGAAGCTACTGACTGAATGAAAGGAGCTGGCATCTCACTCTCTTTGAATCTTCTTTATCATGCTAGGATTAACAGGAAAAAGCAAAAAATTTCAGAATTGCACCTTGCAATGTGGAGATATTACTGTTTGTGCATTTACAATATTCATTGATTTTTGCCATTGAAAAACATGTTTTTCATATACCAGAAATGTTTGAAGCTACTGACTGAATGAAAGGAGCTGGCATCTCACTCTCTTTGAATCTTCTTTATCATGCTAGGATTAACAGGAAAAAGCTAAAAATTTCAGAATTGCACCGTGCAATGTGGAGATATTACTGTTTGTGCATTTACAATATTCATTGATTTTTGCCATTGAAAAACATGTTTTTCATATACCAGAAATGTTTGAAGCTACTGACTGAATGAAAGGAGCTGGCATCTCACTCTCTTTGAATCTTCTTTATCATGCTAGGATTAGCAGGAAAAAGCAAAAAATTTCAGAATTGCACCTTGCAATGTGGAGATATTACTGTTTGTGCATTTACAATATTCATTGATTTTTGCCATTGAAAAACATGTTTTTCATATACCAGAAATGTTTGAAGCTACTGACTGAATGAAAGGAGCTGGCATCTCACTCTCTTTGAATCTTCTTTATCATGCTAGGATTAACAGGAAAAAGCTAAAAATTTCAGAATTGCACCGTGCAATGTGGAGATATTACTGTTTGTGCATTTACAATATTCATTGATTTTTGCCATTGAAAAACATGTTTTTCATATACCAGAAATGTTTGAAGCTACTGACTGAATGAAAGGAGCTGGCATCTCACTCTCTTTGAATCTTCTTTATCATGCTAGGATTAGCAGGAAAAAGCAAAAAATTTCAGAATTGCACCTTGCAATGTGGAGATATTACTGTTTGTGCATTTACAATATTCATTGATTTTTGCCATTGAAAAACATGTTTTTCATATACCAGAAATGTTTGAAGCTACTGACTGAATGAAAGGAGCTGGCATCTCACTCTCTTTGAATCTTCTTTATCATGCTAGGATTAACAGGAAAAAGCAAAAAATTTCAGAATTGCACCTTGCAATGTGGAGATATTACTGTTTGTGCATTTACAATATTCATTGATTTTTGCCATTGAAAAACATGTTTTTCATATACCAGAAATGTTTGAAGCTACTGACTGAATGAAAGGAGCTGGCATCTCACTCTCTTTGAATCTTCTTTATCATGCTAGGATTAACAGGAAAAAGCTAAAAATTTCAGAATTGCACCGTGCAATGTGGAGATATTACTGTTTGTGCATTTACAATATTCATTGATTTTTGCCATTGAAAAACATGTTTTTCATATACCAGAAATGTTTGAAGCTACTGACTGAATGAAAGGAGCTGGCATCTCACTCTCTTTGAATCTTCTTTATCATGCTAGGATTAACAGGAAAAAGCAAAAAATTTCAGAATTGCACCTTGCAATGTGGAGATATTACTGTTTGTGCATTTACAATATTCATTGATTTTTGCCATTGAAAAACGTCCAGAAATGTTTGAAGCTACTGACTGAATGAAAGGAGCTGGCATCTCACTCTCTTTGAATCTTTTTTATCATGCTAGGATTAACAGGAAAAAGCTAAAAATTTCAGAATTGCACCGTGCAATGTGGAGATATTACTGTTTGTGCATTTACAATATTCATTGATTTTTGCCATTGAAAAACATGTTTTTCATATACCAGAAATGTTTGAAGCTACTGACTGAATGAAAGGAGCTGGCATCTCACTCTCTTTGAATCTTCTTTATCATGCTAGGATTAGCAGGAAAAAGCTAAAAATTTCAGAATTGCACAATGCAATGTGGAGATATTACTGTTTGTGCATTTACAATATTCATTGATTTTTGCCATTGAAAAACATGTTTTTCATATACCAGAAATGTTTGAAGCTACTGACTGAATGAAAGGAGCTGGCATCTCACTCTCTTTGAATCTTCTTTATCATGCTAGGATTAACAGGAAAAAGCAAAAAATTTCAGAATTGCACCTTGCAATGTGGAGATATTACTGTTTGTGCATTTACAATATTCATTGATTTTTGCCATTGAAAAACATGTTTTTCATATACCAGAAATGTTTGAAGCTACTGACTGAATGAAAGGAGCTGGCATCTCACTCTCTTTGAATCTTCTTTATCATGCTAGGATTAACAGGAAAAAGCTAAAAATTTCAGAATTGCACCGTGCAATGTGGAGATATTACTGTTTGTGCATTTACAATATTCATTGATTTTTGCCATTGAAAAACATGTTTTTCATATACCAGAAATGTTTGAAGCTACTGACTGAATGAAAGGAGCTGGCATCTCACTCTCTTTGAATCTTCTTTATCATGCTAGGATTAGCAGGAAAAAGCAAAAAATTTCAGAATTGCACCTTGCAATGTGGAGATATTACTGTTTGTGCATTTACAATATTCATTGATTTTTGCCATTGAAAAACATGTTTTTCATATACCAGAAATGTTTGAAGCTACTGACTGAATGAAAGGAGCTGGCATCTCACTCTCTTTGAATCTTCTTTATCATGCTAGGATTAACAGGAAAAAGCTAAAAATTTCAGAATTGCACCGTGCAATGTGGAGATATTACTGTTTGTGCATTTACAATATTCATTGATTTTTGCCATTGAAAAACATGTTTTTCATATACCAGAAATGTTTGAAGCTACTGACTGAATGAAAGGAGCTGGCATCTCACTCTCTTTGAATCTTCTTTATCATGCTAGGATTAGCAGGAAAAAGCAAAAAATTTCAGAATTGCACCTTGCAATGTGGAGATATTACTGTTTGTGCATTTACAATATTCATTGATTTTTGCCATTGAAAAACATGTTTTTCATATACCAGAAATGTTTGAAGCTACTGACTGAATGAAAGGAGCTGGCATCTCACTCTCTTTGAATCTTCTTTATCATGCTAGGATTAACAGGAAAAAGCAAAAAATTTCAGAATTGCACCTTGCAATGTGGAGATATTACTGTTTGTGCATTTACAATATTCATTGATTTTTGCCATTGAAAAACATGTTTTTCATATACCAGAAATGTTTGAAGCTACTGACTGAATGAAAGGAGCTGGCATCTCACTCTCTTTGAATCTTCTTTATCATGCTAGGATTAACAGGAAAAAGCTAAAAATTTCAGAATTGCACCGTGCAATGTGGAGATATTACTGTTTGTGCATTTACAATATTCATTGATTTTTGCCATTGAAAAACATGTTTTTCATATACCAGAAATGTTTGAAGCTACTGACTGAATGAAAGGAGCTGGCATCTCACTCTCTTTGAATCTTCTTTATCATGCTAGGATTAACAGGAAAAAGCAAAAAATTTCAGAATTGCACCTTGCAATGTGGAGATATTACTGTTTGTGCATTTACAATATTCATTGATTTTTGCCATTGAAAAACGTCCAGAAATGTTTGAAGCTACTGACTGAATGAAAGGAGCTGGCATCTCACTCTCTTTGAATCTTCTTTATCATGCTAGGATTAACAGGAAAAAGCTAAAAATTTCAGAATTGCACCGTGCAATGTGGAGATATTACTGTTTGTGCATTTACAATATTCATTGATTTTTGCCATTGAAAAACATGTTTTTCATATACCAGAAATGTTTGAAGCTACTGACTGAATGAAAGGAGCTGGCATCTCACTCTCTTTGAATCTTCTTTATCATGCTAGGATTAGCAGGAAAAAGCAAAAAATTTCAGAATTGCACCTTGCAATGTGGAGATATTACTGTTTGTGCATTTACAATATTCATTGATTTTTGCCATTGAAAAACATGTTTTTCATATACCAGAAATGTCTGAAGCTACTGACTGAATGAAAGGAGCTGGCATCTCACTCTCTTTGAATCTTCTTTATCATGCTAGGATTAGCAGGAAAAAGCAAAAAATTTCAGAATTGCACCTTGCAATATGGAGATATTACTGTTTGTGCATTTACAATATTCATTGATTTTTGCCATTGAAAAACATGTTTTTCATATACCAGAAATGTTTGAAGCTACTGACTGAATGAAAGGAGCTGGCATCTCACTCTCTTTGAATCTTCTTTATCATGCTAGGATTAACAGGAAAAAGCAAAAAATTTCAGAATTGCACCTTGCAATGTGGAGATATTACTGTTTGTGCATTTACAATATTCATTGATTTTTGCCATTGAAAAACATGTTTTTCATATACCAGAAATGTTTGAAGCTACTGACTGAATGAAAGGAGCTGGCATCTCACTCTCTTTGAATCTTCTTTATCATGCTAGGATTAACAGGAAAAAGCTAAAAATTTCAGAATTGCACCGTGCAATGTGGAGATATTACTGTTTGTGCATTTACAATATTCATTGATTTTTGCCATTGAAAAACATGTTTTTCATATACCAGAAATGTTTGAAGCTACTGACTGAATGAAAGGAGCTGGCATCTCACTCTCTTTGAATCTTCTTTATCATGCTAGGATTAGCAGGAAAAAGCAAAAAATTTCAGAATTGCACCTTGCAATGTGGAGATATTACTGTTTGTGCATTTACAATATTCATTGATTTTTGCCATTGAAAAACATGTTTTTCATATACCAGAAATGTTTGAAGCTACTGACTGAATGAAAGGAGCTGGCATCTCACTCTCTTTGAATCTTCTTTATCATGCTAGGATTAACAGGAAAAAGCTAAAAATTTCAGAATTGCACCGTGCAATGTGGAGATATTACTGTTTGTGCATTTACAATATTCATTGATTTTTGCCATTGAAAAACATGTTTTTCATATACCAGAAATGTTTGAAGCTACTGACTGAATGAAAGGAGCTGGCATCTCACTCTCTTTGAATCTTCTTTATCATGCTAGGATTAACAGGAAAAAGCAAAAAATTTCAGAATTGCACCTTGCAATGTGGAGATATTACTGTTTGTGCATTTACAATATTCATTGATTTTTGCCATTGAAAAACGTCCAGAAATGTTTGAAGCTACTGACTGAATGAAAGGAGCTGGCATCTCACTCTCTTTGAATCTTTTTTATCATGCTAGGATTAACAGGAAAAAGCTAAAAATTTCAGAATTGCACCGTGCAATGTGGAGATATTACTGTTTGTGCATTTACAATATTCATTGATTTTTGCCATTGAAAAACATGTTTTTCATATACCAGAAATGTTTGAAGCTACTGACTGAATGAAAGGAGCTGGCATCTCACTCTCTTTGAATCTTCTTTATCATGCTAGGATTAGCAGGAAAAAGCTAAAAATTTCAGAATTGCACAATGCAATGTGGAGATATTACTGTTTGTGCATTTACAATATTCATTGATTTTTGCCATTGAAAAACATGTTTTTCATATACCAGAAATGTTTGAAGCTACTGACTGAATGAAAGGAGCTGGCATCTCACTCTCTTTGAATCTTCTTTATCATGCTAGGATTAACAGGAAAAAGCAAAAAATTTCAGAATTGCACCTTGCAATGTGGAGATATTACTGTTTGTGCATTTACAATATTCATTGATTTTTGCCATTGAAAAACGTCCAGAAATGTTTGAAGCTACTGACTGAATGAAAGGAGCTGGCATCTCACTCTCTTTGAATCTTTTTTATCATGCTAGGATTAACAGGAAAAAGCTAAAAATTTCAGAATTGCACCGTGCAATGTGGAGATATTACTGTTTGTGCATTTACAATATTCATTGATTTTTGCCATTGAAAAACATGTTTTTCATATACCAGAAATGTTTGAAGCTACTGACTGAATGAAAGGAGCTGGCATCTCACTCTCTTTGAATCTTCTTTATCATGCTAGGATTAGCAGGAAAAAGCTAAAAATTTCAGAATTGCACAATGCAATGTGGAGATATTACTGTTTGTGCATTTACAATATTCATTGATTTTTGCCATTGAAAAACATGTTTTTCATATACCAGAAATGTTTGAAGCTACTGACTGAATGAAAGGAGCTGGCATCTCACTCTCTTTGAATCTTCTTTATCATGCTAGGATTAGCAGGAAAAAGCAAAAAATTTCAGAATTGCACCTTGCAATGTGGAGATATTACTGTTTGTGCATTTACAATATTCATTGATTTTTGCCATTGAAAAACATGTTTTTCATATACCAGAAATGTTTGAAGCTACTGACTGAATGAAAGGAGCTGGCATCTCACTCTCTTTGAATCTTCTTTATCATGCTAGGATTAACAGGAAAAAGCAAAAAATTTCAGAATTGCACCTTGCAATGTGGAGATATTACTGTTTGTGCATTTACAATATTCATTGATTTTTGCCATTGAAAAACATGTTTTTCATATACCAGAAATGTTTGAAGCTACTGACTGAATGAAAGGAGCTGGCATCTCACTCTCTTTGAATCTTCTTTATCATGCTAGGATTAACAGGAAAAAGCTAAAAATTTCAGAATTGCACCTTGCAATGTGGAGATATTACTGTTTGTGCATTTACAATATGCATTGATTTTTGCCATTGAAAAACATGTTTTTCATATACCAGAAATGTTTGAAGCTACTGACTGAATGAAAGGAGCTGGCATCTCACTCTCTTTGAATCTTCTTTATCATGCTAGGATTAGCAGGAAAAAGCAAAAAATTTCAGAATTGCACCTTGCAATGTGGAGATATTACTGTTTGTGCATTTACAATATTCATTGATTTTTGCCATTGAAAAACATGTTTTTCATATACCAGAAATGTTTGAAGCTACTGACTGAATGAAAGGAGCTGGCATCTCACTCTCTTTGAATCTTCTTTATCATGCTAGGATTAACAGGAAAAAGCTAAAAATTTCAGAATTGCACCGTGCAATGTGGAGATATTACTGTTTGTGCATTTACAATATTCATTGATTTTTGCCATTGAAAAACATGTTTTTCATATACCAGAAATGTTTGAAGCTACTGACTGAATGAAAGGAGCTGGCATCTCACTCTCTTTGAATCTTCTTTATCATGCTAGGATTAGCAGGAAAAAGCTAAAAATTTCAGAATTGCACCTTGCAATGTGGAGATATTACTGTTTGTGCATTTACAATATTCATTGATTTTTGCCATTGAAAAACATGTTTTTCATATACCAGAAATGTTTGAAGCTACTGACTGAATGAAAGGAGCTGGCATCTCACTCTCTTTGAATCTTCTTTATCATGCTAGGATTAGCAGGAAAAAGCAAAAAATTTCAGAATTGCACCTTGCAATGTGGAGATATTACTGTTTGTGCATTTACAATATTCATTGATTTTTGCCATTGAAAAACATGTTTTTCATATACCAGAAATGTTTGAAGCTACTGACTGTATGAAAGGAGCTGGCATCTCACTCTCTTTGAATCTTCTTTATCATGCTAGGATTAACAGGAAAAAGCAAAAAATTTCAGAATTGCACCTTGCAATGTGGAGATATTACTGTTTGTGCATTTACAATATTCATTGATTTTTGCCATTGAAAAACATGTTTTTCATATACCAGAAATGTTTGAAGCTACTGACTGAATGAAAGGAGCTGGCATCTCACTCTCTTTGAATCTTCTTTATCATGCTAGGATTAGCAGGAAAAAGCAAAAAATTTCAGAATTGCACCTTGCAATGTGGAGATATTACTGTTTGTGCATTTACAATATTCATTGATTTTTGCCATTGAAAAACATGTTTTTCATATACCAGAAATGTTTGAAGCTACTGACTGAATGAAAGGAGCTGGCATCTCACTCTCTTTGAATCTTCTTTATCATGCTAGGATTAACAGGAAAAAGCAAAAAATTTCAGAATTGCACCTTGCAATGTGGAGATATTACTGTTTGTGCATTTACAATATTCATTGATTTTTGCCATTGAAAAACATGTTTTTCATATACCAGAAATGTTTGAAGCTACTGACTGAATGAAAGGAGCTGGCATCTCACTCTCTTTGAATCTTCTTTATCATGCTAGGATTAACAGGAAAAAGCTAAAAATTTCAGAATTGCACCTTGCAATGTGGAGATATTACTGTTTGTGCATTTACAATATGCATTGATTTTTGCCATTGAAAAACTTGTTTTTCATATACCAGAAATGTTTGAAGCTACTGACTGAATGAAAGGAGCTGGCATCTCACTCTCTTTGAATCTTCTTTATCATGCTAGGATTAGCAGGAAAAAGCAAAAAATTTCAGAATTGCACCTTGCAATGTGGAGATATTACTGTTTGTGCATTTACAATATTCATTGATTTTTGCCATTGAAAAACATGTTTTTCATATACCAGAAATGTTTGAAGCTACTGACTGAATGAAAGGAGCTGGCATCTCACTCTCTTTGAATCTTCTTTATCATGCTAGGATTAACAGGAAAAAGCTAAAAATTTCAGAATTGCACCGTGCAATGTGGAGATATTACTGTTTGTGCATTTACAATATTCATTGATTTTTGCCATTGAAAAACATGTTTTTCATATACCAGAAATGTTTGAAGCTACTGACTGAATGAAAGGAGCTGGCATCTCACTCTCTTTGAATCTTCTTTATCATGCTAGGATTAGCAGGAAAAAGCAAAAAATTTCAGAATTGCACCTTGCAATATGGAGATATTACTGTTTGTGCATTTACAATATTCATTGATTTTTGCCATTGAAAAACATGTTTTTCATATACCAGAAATGTTTGAAGCTACTGACTGAATGAAAGGAGCTGGCATCTCACTCTCTTTGAATCTTCTTTATCATGCTAGGATTAACAGGAAAAAGCAAAAAATTTCAGAATTGCACCTTGCAATGTGGAGATATTACTGTTTGCGCATTTACAATATTCATTGATTTTTGCCATTGAAAAACATGTTTTTCATATACCAGAAATGTTTGAAGCTACTGACTGAATGAAAGGAGCTGGCATCTCACTCTCTTTGAATCTTCTTTATCATGCTAGGATTAACAGGAAAAAGCTAAAAATTTCAGAATTGCACCGTGCAATGTGGAGATATTACTGTTTGTGCATTTACAATATTCATTGATTTTTGCCATTGAAAAACATGTTTTTCATATACCAGAAATGTTTGAAGCTACTGACTGAATGAAAGGAGCTGGCATCTCACTCTCTTTGAATCTTCTTTATCATGCTAGGATTAGCAGGAAAAAGCAAAAAATTTCAGAATTGCACCTTGCAATGTGGAGATATTACTGTTTGTGCATTTACAATATTCATTGATTTTTGCCATTGAAAAACATGTTTTTCATATACCAGAAATGTTTGAAGCTACTGACTGAATGAAAGGAGCTGGCATCTCACTCTCTTTGAATCTTCTTTATCATGCTAGGATTAACAGGAAAAAGCTAAAAATTTCAGAATTGCACCGTGCAATGTGGAGATATTACTGTTTGTGCATTTACAATATTCATTGATTTTTGCCATTGAAAAACATGTTTTTCATATACCAGAAATGTTTGAAGCTACTGACTGAATGAAAGGAGCTGGCATCTCACTCTCTTTGAATCTTCTTTATCATGCTAGGATTAACAGGAAAAAGCAAAAAATTTCAGAATTGCACCTTGCAATGTGGAGATATTACTGTTTGTGCATTTACAATATTCATTGATTTTTGCCATTGAAAAACGTCCAGAAATGTTTGAAGCTACTGACTGAATGAAAGGAGCTGGCATCTCACTCTCTTTGAATCTTTTTTATCATGCTAGGATTAACAGGAAAAAGCTAAAAATTTCAGAATTGCACCGTGCAATGTGGAGATATTACTGTTTGTGCATTTACAATATTCATTGATTTTTGCCATTGAAAAACATGTTTTTCATATACCAGAAATGTTTGAAGCTACTGACTGAATGAAAGGAGCTGGCATCTCACTCTCTTTGAATCTTCTTTATCATGCTAGGATTAGCAGGAAAAAGCTAAAAATTTCAGAATTGCACAATGCAATGTGGAGATATTACTGTTTGTGCATTTACAATATTCATTGATTTTTGCCATTGAAAAACATGTTTTTCATATACCAGAAATGTTTGAAGCTACTGACTGAATGAAAGGAGCTGGCATCTCACTCTCTTTGAATCTTCTTTATCATGCTAGGATTAACAGGAAAAAGCAAAAAATTTCAGAATTGCACCTTGCAATGTGGAGATATTACTGTTTGTGCATTTACAATATTCATTGATTTTTGCCATTGAAAAACATGTTTTTCATATACCAGAAATGTTTGAAGCTACTGACTGAATGAAAGGAGCTGGCATCTCACTCTCTTTGAATCTTCTTTATCATGCTAGGATTAACAGGAAAAAGCTAAAAATTTCAGAATTGCACCGTGCAATGTGGAGATATTACTGTTTGTGCATTTACAATATTCATTGATTTTTGCCATTGAAAAACATGTTTTTCATATACCAGAAATGTTTGAAGCTACTGACTGAATGAAAGGAGCTGGCATCTCACTCTCTTTGAATCTTCTTTATCATGCTAGGATTAGCAGGAAAAAGCAAAAAATTTCAGAATTGCACCTTGCAATGTGGAGATATTACTGTTTGTGCATTTACAATATTCATTGATTTTTGCCATTGAAAAACATGTTTTTCATATACCAGAAATGTTTGAAGCTACTGACTGAATGAAAGGAGCTGGCATCTCACTCTCTTTGAATCTTCTTTATCATGCTAGGATTAACAGGAAAAAGCTAAAAATTTCAGAATTGCACCGTGCAATGTGGAGATATTACTGTTTGTGCATTTACAATATTCATTGATTTTTGCCATTGAAAAACATGTTTTTCATATACCAGAAATGTTTGAAGCTACTGACTGAATGAAAGGAGCTGGCATCTCACTCTCTTTGAATCTTCTTTATCATGCTAGGATTAGCAGGAAAAAGCAAAAAATTTCAGAATTGCACCTTGCAATGTGGAGATATTACTGTTTGTGCATTTACAATATTCATTGATTTTTGCCATTGAAAAACATGTTTTTCATATACCAGAAATGTTTGAAGCTACTGACTGAATGAAAGGAGCTGGCATCTCACTCTCTTTGAATCTTCTTTATCATGCTAGGATTAACAGGAAAAAGCAAAAAATTTCAGAATTGCACCTTGCAATGTGGAGATATTACTGTTTGTGCATTTACAATATTCATTGATTTTTGCCATTGAAAAACATGTTTTTCATATACCAGAAATGTTTGAAGCTACTGACTGAATGAAAGGAGCTGGCATCTCACTCTCTTTGAATCTTCTTTATCATGCTAGGATTAACAGGAAAAAGCTAAAAATTTCAGAATTGCACCGTGCAATGTGGAGATATTACTGTTTGTGCATTTACAATATTCATTGATTTTTGCCATTGAAAAACATGTTTTTCATATACCAGAAATGTTTGAAGCTACTGACTGAATGAAAGGAGCTGGCATCTCACTCTCTTTGAATCTTCTTTATCATGCTAGGATTAACAGGAAAAAGCAAAAAATTTCAGAATTGCACCTTGCAATGTGGAGATATTACTGTTTGTGCATTTACAATATTCATTGATTTTTGCCATTGAAAAACGTCCAGAAATGTTTGAAGCTACTGACTGAATGAAAGGAGCTGGCATCTCACTCTCTTTGAATCTTTTTTATCATGCTAGGATTAACAGGAAAAAGCTAAAAATTTCAGAATTGCACCGTGCAATGTGGAGATATTACTGTTTGTGCATTTACAATATTCATTGATTTTTGCCATTGAAAAACATGTTTTTCATATACCAGAAATGTTTGAAGCTACTGACTGAATGAAAGGAGCTGGCATCTCACTCTCTTTGAATCTTCTTTATCATGCTAGGATTAGCAGGAAAAAGCTAAAAATTTCAGAATTGCACAATGCAATGTGGAGATATTACTGTTTGTGCATTTACAATATTCATTGATTTTTGCCATTGAAAAACATGTTTTTCATATACCAGAAATGTTTGAAGCTACTGACTGAATGAAAGGAGCTGGCATCTCACTCTCTTTGAATCTTCTTTATCATGCTAGGATTAACAGGAAAAAGCAAAAAATTTCAGAATTGCACCTTGCAATGTGGAGATATTACTGTTTGTGCATTTACAATATTCATTGATTTTTGCCATTGAAAAACATGTTTTTCATATACCAGAAATGTTTGAAGCTACTGACTGAATGAAAGGAGCTGGCATCTCACTCTCTTTGAATCTTCTTTATCATGCTAGGATTAACAGGAAAAAGCTAAAAATTTCAGAATTGCACCGTGCAATGTGGAGATATTACTGTTTGTGCATTTACAATATTCATTGATTTTTGCCATTGAAAAACATGTTTTTCATATACCAGAAATGTTTGAAGCTACTGACTGAATGAAAGGAGCTGGCATCTCACTCTCTTTGAATCTTCTTTATCATGCTAGGATTAGCAGGAAAAAGCAAAAAATTTCAGAATTGCACCTTGCAATGTGGAGATATTACTGTTTGTGCATTTACAATATTCATTGATTTTTGCCATTGAAAAACATGTTTTTCATATACCAGAAATGTTTGAAGCTACTGACTGAATGAAAGGAGCTGGCATCTCACTCTCTTTGAATCTTCTTTATCATGCTAGGATTAACAGGAAAAAGCTAAAAATTTCAGAATTGCACCGTGCAATGTGGAGATATTACTGTTTGTGCATTTACAATATTCATTGATTTTTGCCATTGAAAAACATGTTTTTCATATACCAGAAATGTTTGAAGCTACTGACTGAATGAAAGGAGCTGGCATCTCACTCTCTTTGAATCTTCTTTATCATGCTAGGATTAGCAGGAAAAAGCAAAAAATTTCAGAATTGCACCTTGCAATGTGGAGATATTACTGTTTGTGCATTTACAATATTCATTGATTTTTGCCATTGAAAAACATGTTTTTCATATACCAGAAATGTTTGAAGCTACTGACTGAATGAAAGGAGCTGGCATCTCACTCTCTTTGAATCTTCTTTATCATGCTAGGATTAACAGGAAAAAGCAAAAAATTTCAGAATTGCACCTTGCAATGTGGAGATATTACTGTTTGTGCATTTACAATATTCATTGATTTTTGCCATTGAAAAACATGTTTTTCATATACCAGAAATGTTTGAAGCTACTGACTGAATGAAAGGAGCTGGCATCTCACTCTCTTTGAATCTTCTTTATCATGCTAGGATTAACAGGAAAAAGCTAAAAATTTCAGAATTGCACCGTGCAATGTGGAGATATTACTGTTTGTGCATTTACAATATTCATTGATTTTTGCCATTGAAAAACATGTTTTTCATATACCAGAAATGTTTGAAGCTACTGACTGAATGAAAGGAGCTGGCATCTCACTCTCTTTGAATCTTCTTTATCATGCTAGGATTAACAGGAAAAAGCAAAAAATTTCAGAATTGCACCTTGCAATGTGGAGATATTACTGTTTGTGCATTTACAATATTCATTGATTTTTGCCATTGAAAAACGTCCAGAAATGTTTGAAGCTACTGACTGAATGAAAGGAGCTGGCATCTCACTCTCTTTGAATCTTCTTTATCATGCTAGGATTAACAGGAAAAAGCTAAAAATTTCAGAATTGCACCGTGCAATGTGGAGATATTACTGTTTGTGCATTTACAATATTCATTGATTTTTGCCATTGAAAAACATGTTTTTCATATACCAGAAATGTTTGAAGCTACTGACTGAATGAAAGGAGCTGGCATCTCACTCTCTTTGAATCTTCTTTATCATGCTAGGATTAGCAGGAAAAAGCAAAAAATTTCAGAATTGCACCTTGCAATGTGGAGATATTACTGTTTGTGCATTTACAATATTCATTGATTTTTGCCATTGAAAAACATGTTTTTCATATACCAGAAATGTCTGAAGCTACTGACTGAATGAAAGGAGCTGGCATCTCACTCTCTTTGAATCTTCTTTATCATGCTCGGATTAACAGGAAAAAGCTAAAAATTTCAGAATTGCACCGTGCAATGTGGAGATATTACTGTTTGTGCATTTACAATATTCATTGATTTTTGCCATTGAAAAACATGTTTTTCATATACCAGAAATGTTTGAAGCTACTGACTGAATGAAAGGAGCTGGCATCTCACTCTCTTTGAATCTTCTTTATCATGCTAGGATTAGCAGGAAAAAGCAAAAAATTTCAGAATTGCACCTTGCAATGTGGAGATATTACTGTTTGTGCATTTACAATATTCATTGATTTTTGCCATTGAAAAACATGTTTTTCATATACCAGAAATGTTTGAAGCTACTGACTGAATGAAAGGAGCTGGCATCTCACTCTCTTTGAATCTTCTTTATCATGCTAGGATTAGCAGGAAAAAGCAAAAAATTTCAGAATTGCACCTTGCAATGTGGAGATATTACTGTTTGTGCATTTACAATATTCATTGATTTTTGCCATTGAAAAACATGTTTTTCATATACCAGAAATGTTTGAAGCTACTGACTGAATGAAAGGAGCTGGCATCTCACTCTCTTTGAATCTTCTTTATCATGCTAGGATTAACAGGAAAAAGCAAAAAATTTCAGAATTGCACCTTGCAATGTGGAGATATTACTGTTTGTGCATTTACAATATTCATTGATTTTTGCCATTGAAAAACATGTTTTTCATATACCAGAAATGTTTGAAGCTACTGACTGAATGAAAGGAGCTGGCATCTCACTCTCTTTGAATCTTCTTTATCATGCTAGGATTAGCAGGAAAAAGCAAAAAATTTCAGAATTGCACCTTGCAATGTGGAGATATTACTGTTTGTGCATTTACAATATTCATTGATTTTTGCCATTGAAAAACATGTTTTTCATATACCAGAAATGTTTG
The DNA here is from genome assembly GCF_046119375.1 of Phyllobates terribilis. Taxonomy (NCBI): domain Eukaryota; kingdom Metazoa; phylum Chordata; class Amphibia; order Anura; family Dendrobatidae; genus Phyllobates; species Phyllobates terribilis. The sequence continues at coordinate 19,470 of NW_027369282.1, forward strand.
AAGCTACTGACTGAATGAAAGGAGCTGGCATCTCACTCTCTTTGAATCTTCTTTATCATGCTAGGATTAACAGGAAAAAGCAAAAAATTTCAGAATTGCACCTTGAAATGTGGAGATATTACTGTTTGTGCATTTACAATATTCATTGATTTTTGCCATTGAAAAACATGTTTTTCATATACCAGAAATGTTTGAAGCTACTGACTGAATGAAAGGAGCTGGCATCTCACTCTCTTTGAATCTTCTTTATCATGCTAGGATTAACAGGAAAAAGCTAAAAATTTCAGAATTGCACCTTGCAATGTGGAGATATTACTGTTTGTGCATTTACAATATGCATTGATTTTTGCCATTGAAAAACATGTTTTTCATATACCAGAAATGTTTGAAGCTACTGACTGAATGAAAGGAGCTGGCATCTCACTCTCTTTGAATCTTCTTTATCATGCTAGGATTAGCAGGAAAAAGCAAAAAATTTCAGAATTGCACCTTGCAATGTGGAGATATTACTGTTTGTGCATTTACAATATTCATTGATTTTTGCCATTGAAAAACATGTTTTTCATATACCAGAAATGTTTGAAGCTACTGACTGAATGAAAGGAGCTGGCATCTCACTCTCTTTGAATCTTCTTTATCATGCTAGGATTAACAGGAAAAAGCTAAAAATTTCAGAATTGCACCGTGCAATGTGGAGATATTACTGTTTGTGCATTTACAATATTCATTGATTTTTGCCATTGAAAAACGTTTTTCATATACCAGAAATGTTTGAAGCTACTGACTGAATGAAAGGAGCTGGCATCTCACTCTCTTTGAATCTTCTTTATCATGCTAGGATTAGCAGGAAAAAGCAAAAAATTTCAGAATTGCACCTTGCAATATGGAGATATTACTGTTTGTGCATTTACAATATTCATTGATTTTTGCCATTGAAAAACATGTTTTTCATATACCAGAAATGTTTGAAGCTACTGACTGAATGAAAGGAGCTGGCATCTCACTCTCTTTGAATCTTCTTTATCATGCTAGGATTAACAGGAAAAAGCAAAAAATTTCAGAATTGCACCTTGCAATGTGGAGATATTACTGTTTGTGCATTTACAATATTCATTGATTTTTGCCATTGAAAAACATGTTTTTCATATACCAGAAATGTTTGAAGCTACTGACTGAATGAAAGGAGCTGGCATCTCACTCTCTTTGAATCTTCTTTATCATGCTAGGATTAACAGGAAAAAGCTAAAAATTTCAGAATTGCACCGTGCAATGTGGAGATATTACTGTTTGTGCATTTACAATATTCATTGATTTTTGCCATTGAAAAACATGTTTTTCATATACCAGAAATGTTTGAAGCTACTGACTGAATGAAAGGAGCTGGCATCTCACTCTCTTTGAATCTTCTTTATCATGCTAGGATTAACAGGAAAAAGCTAAAAATTTCAGAATTGCACCTTGCAATGTGGAGATATTACTGTTTGTGCATTTACAATATGCATTGATTTTTGCCATTGAAAAACGTCCAGAAATGTTTGAAGCTACTGACTGAATGAAAGGAGCTGGCATCTCACTCTCTTTGAATCTTCTTTATCATGCTAGGATTAACAGGAAAAAGCTAAAAATTTCAGAATTGCACCGTGCAATGTGGAGATATTACTGTTTGTGCATTTACAATATTCATTGATTTTTGCCATTGAAAAACATGTTTTTCATATACCAGAAATGTTTGAAGCTACTGACTGAATGAAAGGAGCTGGCATCTCACTCTCTTTGAATCTTCTTTATCATGCTAGGATTAGCAGGAAAAAGCAAAAAATTTCAGAATTGCACCTTGCAATGTGGAGATATTACTGTTTGTGCATTTACAATATTCATTGATTTTTGCCATTGAAAAACATGTTTTTCATATACCAGAAATGTCTGAAGCTACTGACTGAATGAAAGGAGCTGGCATCTCACTCTCTTTGAATCTTCTTTATCATGCTCGGATTAACAGGAAAAAGCTAAAAATTTCAGAATTGCACCGTGCAATGTGGAGATATTACTGTTTGTGCATTTACAATATTCATTGATTTTTGCCATTGAAAAACATGTTTTTCATATACCAGAAATGTTTGAAGCTACTGACTGAATGAAAGGAGCTGGCATCTCACTCTCTTTGAATCTTCTTTATCATGCTAGGATTAGCAGGAAAAAGCAAAAAATTTCAGAATTGCACCTTGCAATGTGGAGATATTACTGTTTGTGCATTTACAATATTCATTGATTTTTGCCATTGAAAAACATGTTTTTCATATACCAGAAATGTTTGAAGCTACTGACTGAATGAAAGGAGCTGGCATCTCACTCTCTTTGAATCTTCTTTATCATGCTAGGATTAGCAGGAAAAAGCAAAAAATTTCAGAATTGCACCTTGCAATGTGGAGATATTACTGTTTGTGCATTTACAATATTCATTGATTTTTGCCATTGAAAAACATGTTTTTCATATACCAGAAATGTTTGAAGCTACTGACTGAATGAAAGGAGCTGGCATCTCACTCTCTTTGAATCTTCTTTATCATGCTAGGATTAACAGGAAAAAGCAAAAAATTTCAGAATTGCACCTTGCAATGTGGAGATATTACTGTTTGTGCATTTACAATATTCATTGATTTTTGCCATTGAAAAACATGTTTTTCATATACCAGAAATGTTTGAAGCTACTGACTGAATGAAAGGAGCTGGCATCTCACTCTCTTTGAATCTTCTTTATCATGCTAGGATTAGCAGGAAAAAGCAAAAAATTTCAGAATTGCACCTTGCAATGTGGAGATATTACTGTTTGTGCATTTACAATATTCATTGATTTTTGCCATTGAAAAACATGTTTTTCATATACCAGAAATGTTTGAAGCTACTGACTGAATGAAAGGAGCTGGCATCTCACTCTCTTTGAATCTTCTTTATCATGCTAGGATTAACAGGAAAAAGCAAAAAATTTCAGAATTGCACCTTGAAATGTGGAGATATTACTGTTTGTGCATTTACAATATTCATTGATTTTTGCCATTGAAAAACATGTTTTTCATATACCAGAAATGTTTGAAGCTACTGACTGAATGAAAGGAGCTGGCATCTCACTCTCTTTGAATCTTCTTTATCATGCTAGGATTAACAGGAAAAAGCTAAAAATTTCAGAATTGCACCTTGCAATGTGGAGATATTACTGTTTGTGCATTTACAATATGCATTGATTTTTGCCATTGAAAAACATGTTTTTCATATACCAGAAATGTTTGAAGCTACTGACTGAATGAAAGGAGCTGGCATCTCACTCTCTTTGAATCTTCTTTATCATGCTAGGATTAGCAGGAAAAAGCAAAAAATTTCAGAATTGCACCTTGCAATGTGGAGATATTACTGTTTGTGCATTTACAATATTCATTGATTTTTGCCATTGAAAAACATGTTTTTCATATACCAGAAATGTTTGAAGCTACTGACTGAATGAAAGGAGCTGGCATCTCACTCTCTTTGAATCTTCTTTATCATGCTAGGATTAACAGGAAAAAGCTAAAAATTTCAGAATTGCACCGTGCAATGTGGAGATATTACTGTTTGTGCATTTACAATATTCATTGATTTTTGCCATTGAAAAACGTTTTTCATATACCAGAAATGTTTGAAGCTACTGACTGAATGAAAGGAGCTGGCATCTCACTCTCTTTGAATCTTCTTTATCATGCTAGGATTAGCAGGAAAAAGCAAAAAATTTCAGAATTGCACCTTGCAATATGGAGATATTACTGTTTGTGCATTTACAATATTCATTGATTTTTGCCATTGAAAAACATGTTTTTCATATACCAGAAATGTTTGAAGCTACTGACTGAATGAAAGGAGCTGGCATCTCACTCTCTTTGAATCTTCTTTATCATGCTAGGATTAACAGGAAAAAGCTAAAAATTTCAGAATTGCACCGTGCAATGTGGAGATATTACTGTTTGTGCATTTACAATATTCATTGATTTTTGCCATTGAAAAACATGTTTTTCATATACCAGAAATGTTTGAAGCTACTGACTGAATGAAAGGAGCTGGCATCTCACTCTCTTTGAATCTTCTTTATCATGCTAGGATTAACAGGAAAAAGCTAAAAATTTCAGAATTGCACCTTGCAATGTGGAGATATTACTGTTTGTGCATTTACAATATGCATTGATTTTTGCCATTGAAAAACATGTTTTTCATATACCAGAAATGTTTGAAGCTACTGACTGAATGAAAGGAGCTGGCATCTCACTCTCTTTGAATCTTCTTTATCATGCTAGGATTAGCAGGAAAAAGCAAAAAATTTCAGAATTGCACCTTGCAATGTGGAGATATTACTGTTTGTGCATTTACAATATTCATTGATTTTTGCCATTGAAAAACATGTTTTTCATATACCAGAAATGTTTGAAGCTACTGACTGAATGAAAGGAGCTGGCATCTCACTCTCTTTGAATCTTCTTTATCATGCTAGGATTAACAGGAAAAAGCTAAAAATTTCAGAATTGCACCGTGCAATGTGGAGATATTACTGTTTGTGCATTTACAATATTCATTGATTTTTGCCATTGAAAAACGTTTTTCATATACCAGAAATGTTTGAAGCTACTGACTGAATGAAAGGAGCTGGCATCTCACTCTCTTTGAATCTTCTTTATCATGCTAGGATTAGCAGGAAAAAGCAAAAAATTTCAGAATTGCACCTTGCAATATGGAGATATTACTGTTTGTGCATTTACAATATTCATTGATTTTTGCCATTGAAAAACATGTTTTTCATATACCAGAAATGTTTGAAGCTACTGACTGAATGAAAGGAGCTGGCATCTCACTCTCTTTGAATCTTCTTTATCATGCTAGGATTAACAGGAAAAAGCAAAAAATTTCAGAATTGCACCTTGCAATGTGGAGATATTACTGTTTGTGCATTTACAATATTCATTGATTTTTGCCATTGAAAAACATGTTTTTCATATACCAGAAATGTTTGAAGCTACTGACTGAATGAAAGGAGCTGGCATCTCACTCTCTTTGAATCTTCTTTATCATGCTAGGATTAACAGGAAAAAGCTAAAAATTTCAGAATTGCACCGTGCAATGTGGAGATATTACTGTTTGTGCATTTACAATATTCATTGATTTTTGCCATTGAAAAACATGTTTTTCATATACCAGAAATGTTTGAAGCTACTGACTGAATGAAAGGAGCTGGCATCTCACTCTCTTTGAATCTTCTTTATCATGCTAGGATTAGCAGGAAAAAGCAAAAAATTTCAGAATTGCACCTTGCAATGTGGAGATATTACTGTTTGTGCATTTACAATATTCATTGATTTTTGCCATTGAAAAACATGTTTTTCATATACCAGAAATGTTTGAAGCTACTGACTGAATGAAAGGAGCTGGCATCTCACTCTCTTTGAATCTTCTTTATCATGCTAGGATTAACAGGAAAAGGCAAAAAATTTCAGAATTGCACCTTGCAATGTGGAGATATTACTGTTTGTGCATTTACAATATTCATTGATTTTTGCCATTGAAAAACATGTTTTTCATATACCAGAAATGTTTGAAGCTACTGACTGAATGAAAGGAGCTGGCATCTCACTCTCTTTGAATCTTCTTTATCATGCTAGGATTAACAGGAAAAAGCTAAAAATTTCAGAATTGCACCGTGCAATGTGGAGATATTACTGTTTGTGCATTTACAATATTCATTGATTTTTGCCATTGAAAAACATGTTTTTCATATACAAGAAATGTTTGAAGCTACTGACTGAATGAAAGGAGCTGGCATCTCACTCTCTTTGAATCTTCTTTATCATGCTAGGATTAGCAGGAAAAAGCAAAAAATTTCAGAATTGCACCTTGCAAAGTGGAGATATTACTGTTTGTGCATTTACAATATTCATTGATTTTTGCCATTGAAAAACATGTTTTTCATATACCAGAAATGTTTGAAGCTACTGACTGAATGAAAGGAGCTGGCATCTCACTCTCTTTGAATCTTCTTTATCATGCTAGGATTAACAGGAAAAAGCAAAAAATTTCAGAATTGCACCTTGCAATGTGGAGATATTACTGTTTGTGCATTTACAATATTCATTGATTTTTGCCATTGAAAAACATGTTTTTCATATACAAGAAATGTTTGAAGCTACTGACTGAATGAAAGGAGCTGGCATCTCACTCTCTTTGAATCTTCTTTATCATGCTAGGATTAGCAGGAAAAAGCAAAAAATTTCAGAATTGCACCTTGCAATGTGGAGATATTACTGTTTGTGCATTTACAATATTCATTGATTTTTGCCATTGAAAAACATGTTTTTCATATACCAGAAATGTTTGAAGCTACTGACTGAATGAAAGGAGCTGGCATCTCACTCTCTTTGAATCTTCTTTATCATGCTAGGATTAGCAGGAAAAAGCAAAAAATTTCAGAATTGCACCTTGCAATATGGAGATATTACTGTTTGTGCATTTACAATATTCATTGATTTTTGCCATTGAAAAACATGTTTTTCATATACCAGAAATGTTTGAAGCTACTGACTGAATGAAAGGAGCTGGCATCTCACTCTCTTTGAATCTTCTTTATCATGCTAGGATTAACAGGAAAAAGCAAAAAATTTCAGAATTGCACCTTGCAATGTGGAGATATTACTGTTTGTGCATTTACAATATTCATTGATTTTTGCCATTGAAAAACATGTTTTTCATATACCAGAAATGTTTGAAGCTACTGACTGAATGAAAGGAGCTGGCATCTCACTCTCTTTGAATCTTCTTTATCATGCTAGGATTAACAGGAAAAAGCTAAAAATTTCAGAATTGCACCGTGCAATGTGGAGATATTACTGTTTGTGCATTTACAATATTCATTGATTTTTGCCATTGAAAAACATGTTTTTCATATACCAGAAATGTTTGAAGCTACTGACTGAATGAAAGGAGCTGGCATCTCACTCTCTTTGAATCTTCTTTATCATGCTAGGATTAGCAGGAAAAAGCAAAAAATTTCAGAATTGCACCTTGCAATGTGGAGATATTACTGTTTGTGCATTTACAATATTCATTGATTTTTGCCATTGAAAAACATGTTTTTCATATACCAGAAATGTTTGAAGCTACTGACTGAATGAAAGGAGCTGGCATCTCACTCTCTTTGAATCTTCTTTATCATGCTAGGATTAACAGGAAAAAGCTAAAAATTTCAGAATTGCACCGTGCAATGTGGAGATATTACTGTTTGTGCATTTACAATATTCATTGATTTTTGCCATTGAAAAACATGTTTTTCATATACCAGAAATGTTTGAAGCTACTGACTGAATGAAAGGAGCTGGCATCTCACTCTCTTTGAATCTTCTTTATCATGCTAGGATTAACAGGAAAAAGCAAAAAATTTCAGAATTGCACCTTGCAATGTGGAGATATTACTGTTTGTGCATTTACAATATTCATTGATTTTTGCCATTGAAAAACGTCCAGAAATGTTTGAAGCTACTGACTGAATGAAAGGAGCTGGCATCTCACTCTCTTTGAATCTTTTTTATCATGCTAGGATTAACAGGAAAAAGCTAAAAATTTCAGAATTGCACCGTGCAATGTGGAGATATTACTGTTTGTGCATTTACAATATTCATTGATTTTTGCCATTGAAAAACATGTTTTTCATATACCAGAAATGTTTGAAGCTACTGACTGAATGAAAGGAGCTGGCATCTCACTCTCTTTGAATCTTCTTTATCATGCTAGGATTAGCAGGAAAAAGCTAAAAATTTCAGAATTGCACAATGCAGTGTGGAGATATTACTGTTTGTGCATTTACAATATTCATTGATTTTTGCCATTGAAAAACATGTTTTTCATATACCAGAAATGTTTGAAGCTACTGACTGAATGAAAGGAGCTGGCATCTCACTCTCTTTGAATCTTCTTTATCATGCTAGGATTAACAGGAAAAAGCAAAAAATTTCAGAATTGCACCTTGCAATGTGGAGATATTACTGTTTGTGCATTTACAATATTCATTGATTTTTGCCATTGAAAAACATGTTTTTCATATACCAGAAATGTTTGAAGCTACTGACTGAATGAAAGGAGCTGGCATCTCACTCTCTTTGAATCTTCTTTATCATGCTAGGATTAACAGGAAAAAGTTAAAAATTTCAGAATTGCACCGTGCAATGTGGAGATATTACTGTTTGTGCATTTACAATATTCATTGATTTTTGCCATTGAAAAACATGTTTTTCATATACCAGAAATGTTTGAAGCTACTGACTGAATGAAAGGAGCTGGCATCTCACTCTCTTTGAATCTTTATCATGCTAGGATTAGCAGGAAAAAGCAAAAAATTTCAGAATTGCACCTTGCAATGTGGAGATATTACTGTTTGTGCATTTACAATATTCATTGATTTTTGCCATTGAAAAACATGTTTTTCATATACCAGAAATGTTTGAAGCTACTGACTGAATGAAAGGAGCTGGCATCTCACTCTCTTTGAATCTTCTTTATCATGCTAGGATTAACAGGAAAAAGCAAAAAATTTCAGAATTGCACCTTGCAATGTGGAGATATTACTGTTTGTGCATTTACAATATTCATTGATTTTTGCCATTGAAAAACATGTTTTTCATATACCAGAAATGTTTGAAGCTACTGACTGAATGAAAGGAGCTGGCATCTCACTCTCTTTGAATCTTCTTTATCATGCTAGGATTAACAGGAAAAAGCTAAAAATTTCAGAATTGCACCGTGCAATGTGGAGATATTACTGTTTGTGCATTTACAATATTCATTGATTTTTGCCATTGAAAAACATGTTTTTCATATACCAGAAATGTTTGAAGCTACTGACTGAATGAAAGGAGCTGGCATCTCACTCTCTTTGAATCTTCTTTATCATGCTAGGATTAACAGGAAAAAGCAAAAAATTTCAGAATTGCACCTTGCAATGTGGAGATATTACTGTTTGTGCATTTACAATATTCATTGATTTTTGCCATTGAAAAACGTCCAGAAATGTTTGAAGCTACTGACTGAATGAAAGGAGCTGGCATCTCACTCTCTTTGAATCTTCTTTATCATGCTAGGATTAACAGGAAAAAGCTAAAAATTTCAGAATTGCACCGTGCAATGTGGAGATATTACTGTTTGTGCATTTACAATATTCATTGATTTTTGCCATTGAAAAACATGTTTTTCATATACCAGAAATGTTTGAAGCTACTGACTGAATGAAAGGAGCTGGCATCTCACTCTCTTTGAATCTTCTTTATCATGCTAGGATTAGCAGGAAAAAGCTAAAAATTTCAGAATTGCACCTTGCAATGTGGAGATATTACTGTTTGTGCATTTACAATATTCATTGATTTTTGCCATTGAAAAACATGTTTTTCATATACCAGAAATGTTTGAAGCTACTGACTGAATGAAAGGAGCTGGCATCTCACTCTCTTTGAATCTTCTTTATCATGCTAGGATTAGCAGGAAAAAGCAAAAAATTTCAGAATTGCACCTTGCAATGTGGAGATATTACTGTTTGTGCATTTACAATATTCATTGATTTTTGCCATTGAAAAACATGTTTTTCATATACCAGAAATGTTTGAAGCTACTGACTGAATGAAAGGAGCTGGCATCTCACTCTCTTTGAATCTTCTTTATCATGCTAGGATTAACAGGAAAAAGCAAAAAATTTCAGAATTGCACCTTGCAATGTGGAGATATTACTGTTTGTGCATTTACAATATTCATTGATTTTTGCCATTGAAAAACATGTTTTTCATATACCAGAAATGTTTGAAGCTACTGACTGAATGAAAGGAGCTGGCATCTCACTCTCTTTGAATCTTCTTTATCATGCTAGGATTAGCAGGAAAAAGCAAAAAATTTCAGAATTGCACCTTGCAATGTGGAGATATTACTGTTTGTGCATTTACAATATTCATTGATTTTTGCCATTGAAAAACATGTTTTTCATATACCAGAAATGTTTGAAGCTACTGACTGAATGAAAGGAGCTGGCATCTCACTCTCTTTGAATCTTCTTTATCATGCTAGGATTAACAGGAAAAAGCAAAAAATTTCAGAATTGCACCTTGCAATGTGGAGATATTACTGTTTGTGCATTTACAATATTCATTGATTTTTGCCATTGAAAAACGTCCAGAAATGTTTGAAGCTACTGACTGAATGAAAGGAGCTGGCATCTCACTCTCTTTGAATCTTCTTTATCATGCTAGGATTAACAGGAAAAAGCTAAAAATTTCAGAATTGCACCGTGCAATGTGGAGATATTACTGTTTGTGCATTTACAATATTCATTGATTTTTGCCATTGAAAAACATGTTTTTCATATACCAGAAATGTTTGAAGCTACTGACTGAATGAAAGGAGCTGGCATCTCACTCTCTTTGAATCTTCTTTATCATGCTAGGATTAGCAGGAAAAAGCTAAAAATTTCAGAATTGCACCTTGCAATGTGGAGATATTACTGTTTGTGCATTTACAATATTCATTGATTTTTGCCATTGAAAAACATGTTTTTCATATACCAGAAATGTTTGAAGCTACTGACTGAATGAAAGGAGCTGGCATCTCACTCTCTTTGAATCTTCTTTATCATGCTAGGATTAGCAGGAAAAAGCAAAAAATTTCAGAATTGCACCTTGCAATGTGGAGATATTACTGTTTGTGCATTTACAATATTCATTGATTTTTGCCATTGAAAAACATGTTTTTCATATACCAGAAATGTTTGAAGCTACTGACTGAATGAAAGGAGCTGGCATCTCACTCTCTTTGAATCTTCTTTATCATGCTAGGATTAACAGGAAAAAGCAAAAAATTTCAGAATTGCACCTTGCAATGTGGAGATATTACTGTTTGTGCATTTACAATATTCATTGATTTTTGCCATTGAAAAACATGTTTTTCATATACCAGAAATGTTTGAAGCTACTGACTGAATGAAAGGAGCTGGCATCTCACTCTCTTTGAATCTTCTTTATCATGCTAGGATTAGCAGGAAAAAGCAAAAAATTTCAGAATTGCACCTTGCAATGTGGAGATATTACTGTTTGTGCATTTACAATATTCATTGATTTTTGCCATTGAAAAACATGTTTTTCATATACCAGAAATGTTTGAAGCTACTGACTGAATGAAAGGAGCTGGCATCTCACTCTCTTTGAATCTTCTTTATCATGCTAGGATTAACAGGAAAAAGCAAAAAATTTCAGAATTGCACCTTGCAATGTGGAGATATTACTGTTTGTGCATTTACAATATTCATTGATTTTTGCCATTGAAAAACATGTTTTTCATATACCAGAAATGTTTGAAGCTACTGACTGAATGAAAGGAGCTGGCATCTCACTCTCTTTGAATCTTCTTTATCATGCTAGGATTAACAGGAAAAAGCTAAAAATTTCAGAATTGCACCTTGCAATGTGGAGATATTACTGTTTGTGCATTTACAATATGCATTGATTTTTGCCATTGAAAAACATGTTTTTCATATACCAGAAATGTTTGAAGCTACTGACTGAATGAAAGGAGCTGGCATCTCACTCTCTTTGAATCTTCTTTATCATGCTAGGATTAGCAGGAAAAAGCAAAAAATTTCAGAATTGCACCTTGCAATGTGGAGATATTACTGTTTGTGCATTTACAATATTCATTGATTTTTGCCATTGAAAAACATGTTTTTCATATACCAGAAATGTTTGAAGCTACTGACTGAATGAAAGGAGCTGGCATCTCACTCTCTTTGAATCTTCTTTATCATGCTAGGATTAACAGGAAAAAGCTAAAAATTTCAGAATTGCACCGTGCAATGTGGAGATATTACTGTTTGTGCATTTACAATATTCATTGATTTTTGCCATTGAAAAACATGTTTTTCATATACCAGAAATGTTTGAAGCTACTGACTGAATGAAAGGAGCTGGCATCTCACTCTCTTTGAATCTTCTTTATCATGCTAGGATTAGCAGGAAAAAGCAAAAAATTTCAGAATTGCACCTTGCAATGTGGAGATATTACTGTTTGTGCATTTACAATATTCATTGATTTTTGCCATTGAAAAACATGTTTTTCATATACCAGAAATGTTTGAAGCTACTGACTGAATGAAAGGAGCTGGCATCTCACTCTCTTTGAATCTTCTTTATCATGCTAGGATTAACAGGAAAAAGCTAAAAATTTCAGAATTGCACCGTGCAATGTGGAGATATTACTGTTTGTGCATTTACAATATTCATTGATTTTTGCCATTGAAAAACATGTTTTTCATATACCAGAAATGTTTGAAGCTACTGACTGAATGAAAGGAGCTGGCATCTCACTCTCTTTGAATCTTCTTTATCATGCTAGGATTAACAGGAAAAAGCAAAAAATTTCAGAATTGCACCTTGCAATGTGGAGATATTACTGTTTGTGCATTTACAATATTCATTGATTTTTGCCATTGAAAAACGTCCAGAAATGTTTGAAGCTACTGACTGAATGAAAGGAGCTGGCATCTCACTCTCTTTGAATCTTTTTTATCATGCTAGGATTAACAGGAAAAAGCTAAAAATTTCAGAATTGCACCGTGCAATGTGGAGATATTACTGTTTGTGCATTTACAATATTCATTGATTTTTGCCATTGAAAAACATGTTTTTCATATACCAGAAATGTTTGAAGCTACTGACTGAATGAAAGGAGCTGGCATCTCACTCTCTTTGAATCTTCTTTATCATGCTAGGATTAGCAGGAAAAAGCTAAAAATTTCAGAATTGCACAATGCAGTGTGGAGATATTACTGTTTGTGCATTTACAATATTCATTGATTTTTGCCATTGAAAAACATGTTTTTCATATACCAGAAATGTTTGAAGCTACTGACTGAATGAAAGGAGCTGGCATCTCACTCTCTTTGAATCTTCTTTATCATGCTAGGATTAACAGGAAAAAGCAAAAAATTTCAGAATTGCACCTTGCAATGTGGAGATATTACTGTTTGTGCATTTACAATATTCATTGATTTTTGCCATTGAAAAACATGTTTTTCATATACCAGAAATGTTTGAAGCTACTGACTGAATGAAAGGAGCTGGCATCTCACTCTCTTTGAATCTTCTTTATCATGCTAGGATTAACAGGAAAAAGTTAAAAATTTCAGAATTGCACCGTGCAATGTGGAGATATTACTGTTTGTGCATTTACAATATTCATTGATTTTTGCCATTGAAAAACATGTTTTTCATATACCAGAAATGTTTGAAGCTACTGACTGAATGAAAGGAGCTGGCATCTCACTCTCTTTGAATCTTTATCATGCTAGGATTAGCAGGAAAAAGCAAAAAATTTCAGAATTGCACCTTGCAATGTGGAGATATTACTGTTTGTGCATTTACAATATTCATTGATTTTTGCCATTGAAAAACATGTTTTTCATATACCAGAAATGTTTGAAGCTACTGACTGAATGAAAGGAGCTGGCATCTCACTCTCTTTGAATCTTCTTTATCATGCTAGGATTAACAGGAAAAAGCAAAAAATTTCAGAATTGCACCTTGCAATGTGGAGATATTACTGTTTGTGCATTTACAATATTCATTGATTTTTGCCATTGAAAAACATGTTTTTCATATACCAGAAATGTTTGAAGCTACTGACTGAATGAAAGGAGCTGGCATCTCACTCTCTTTGAATCTTCTTTATCATGCTAGGATTAACAGGAAAAAGCTAAAAATTTCAGAATTGCACCGTGCAATGTGGAGATATTACTGTTTGTGCATTTACAATATTCATTGATTTTTGCCATTGAAAAACATGTTTTTCATATACCAGAAATGTTTGAAGCTACTGACTGAATGAAAGGAGCTGGCATCTCACTCTCTTTGAATCTTCTTTATCATGCTAGGATTAACAGGAAAAAGCAAAAAATTTCAGAATTGCACCTTGCAATGTGGAGATATTACTGTTTGTGCATTTACAATATTCATTGATTTTTGCCATTGAAAAACGTCCAGAAATGTTTGAAGCTACTGACTGAATGAAAGGAGCTGGCATCTCACTCTCTTTGAATCTTCTTTATCATGCTAGGATTAACAGGAAAAAGCTAAAAATTTCAGAATTGCACCGTGCAATGTGGAGATATTACTGTTTGTGCATTTACAATATTCATTGATTTTTGCCATTGAAAAACATGTTTTTCATATACCAGAAATGTTTGAAGCTACTGACTGAATGAAAGGAGCTGGCATCTCACTCTCTTTGAATCTTCTTTATCATGCTAGGATTAGCAGGAAAAAGCTAAAAATTTCAGAATTGCACCTTGCAATGTGGAGATATTACTGTTTGTGCATTTACAATATTCATTGATTTTTGCCATTGAAAAACATGTTTTTCATATACCAGAAATGTTTGAAGCTACTGACTGAATGAAAGGAGCTGGCATCTCACTCTCTTTGAATCTTCTTTATCATGCTAGGATTAGCAGGAAAAAGCAAAAAATTTCAGAATTGCACCTTGCAATGTGGAGATATTACTGTTTGTGCATTTACAATATTCATTGATTTTTGCCATTGAAAAACATGTTTTTCATATACCAGAAATGTTTGAAGCTACTGACTGAATGAAAGGAGCTGGCATCTCACTCTCTTTGAATCTTCTTTATCATGCTAGGATTAACAGGAAAAAGCAAAAAATTTCAGAATTGCACCTTGCAATGTGGAGATATTACTGTTTGTGCATTTACAATATTCATTGATTTTTGCCATTGAAAAACATGTTTTTCATATACCAGAAATGTTTGAAGCTACTGACTGAATGAAAGGAGCTGGCATCTCACTCTCTTTGAATCTTCTTTATCATGCTAGGATTAGCAGGAAAAAGCAAAAAATTTCAGAATTGCACCTTGCAATGTGGAGATATTACTGTTTGTGCATTTACAATATTCATTGATTTTTGCCATTGAAAAACATGTTTTTCATATACCAGAAATGTTTGAAGCTACTGACTGAATGAAAGGAGCTGGCATCTCACTCTCTTTGAATCTTCTTTATCATGCTAGGATTAACAGGAAAAAGCAAAAAATTTCAGAATTGCACCTTGCAATGTGGAGATATTACTGTTTGTGCATTTACAATATTCATTGATTTTTGCCATTGAAAAACGTCCAGAAATGTTTGAAGCTACTGACTGAATGAAAGGAGCTGGCATCTCACTCTCTTTGAATCTTCTTTATCATGCTAGGATTAACAGGAAAAAGCTAAAAATTTCAGAATTGCACCGTGCAATGTGGAGATATTACTGTTTGTGCATTTACAATATTCATTGATTTTTGCCATTGAAAAACATGTTTTTCATATACCAGAAATGTTTGAAGCTACTGACTGAATGAAAGGAGCTGGCATCTCACTCTCTTTGAATCTTCTTTATCATGCTAGGATTAGCAGGAAAAAGCTAAAAATTTCAGAATTGCACCTTGCAATGTGGAGATATTACTGTTTGTGCATTTACAATATTCATTGATTTTTGCCATTGAAAAACATGTTTTTCATATACCAGAAATGTTTGAAGCTACTGACTGAATGAAAGGAGCTGGCATCTCACTCTCTTTGAATCTTCTTTATCATGCTAGGATTAGCAGGAAAAAGCAAAAAATTTCAGAATTGCACCTTGCAATGTGGAGATATTACTGTTTGTGCATTTACAATATTCATTGATTTTTGCCATTGAAAAACATGTTTTTCATATACCAGAAATGTTTGAAGCTACTGACTGAATGAAAGGAGCTGGCATCTCACTCTCTTTGAATCTTCTTTATCATGCTAGGATTAACAGGAAAAAGCAAAAAATTTCAGAATTGCACCTTGCAATGTGGAGATATTACTGTTTGTGCATTTACAATATTCATTGATTTTTGCCATTGAAAAACATGTTTTTCATATACCAGAAATGTTTGAAGCTACTGACTGAATGAAAGGAGCTGGCATCTCACTCTCTTTGAATCTTCTTTATCATGCTAGGATTAGCAGGAAAAAGCAAAAAATTTCAGAATTGCACCTTGCAATGTGGAGATATTACTGTTTGTGCATTTACAATATTCATTGATTTTTGCCATTGAAAAACATGTTTTTCATATACCAGAAATGTTTGAAGCTACTGACTGAATGAAAGGAGCTGGCATCTCACTCTCTTTGAATCTTCTTTATCATGCTAGGATTAACAGGAAAAAGCAAAAAATTTCAGAATTGCACCTTGCAATGTGGAGATATTACTGTTTGTGCATTTACAATATTCATTGATTTTTGCCATTGAAAAACATGTTTTTCATATACCAGAAATGTTTGAAGCTACTGACTGAATGAAAGGAGCTGGCATCTCACTCTCTTTGAATCTTCTTTATCATGCTAGGATTAACAGGAAAAAGCTAAAAATTTCAGAATTGCACCTTGCAATGTGGAGATATTACTGTTTGTGCATTTACAATATGCATTGATTTTTGCCATTGAAAAACATGTTTTTCATATACCAGAAATGTTTGAAGCTACTGACTGAATGAAAGGAGCTGGCATCTCACTCTCTTTGAATCTTCTTTATCATGCTAGGATTAGCAGGAAAAAGCAAAAAATTTCAGAATTGCACCTTGCAATGTGGAGATATTACTGTTTGTGCATTTACAATATTCATTGATTTTTGCCATTGAAAAACATGTTTTTCATATACCAGAAATGTTTGAAGCTACTGACTGAATGAAAGGAGCTGGCATCTCACTCTCTTTGAATCTTCTTTATCATGCTAGGATTAACAGGAAAAAGCTAAAAATTTCAGAATTGCACCGTGCAATGTGGAGATATTACTGTTTGTGCATTTACAATATTCATTGATTTTTGCCATTGAAAAACATGTTTTTCATATACCAGAAATGTTTGAAGCTACTGACTGAATGAAAGGAGCTGGCATCTCACTCTCTTTGAATCTTCTTTATCATGCTAGGATTAGCAGGAAAAAGCTAAAAATTTCAGAATTGCACCTTGCAATGTGGAGATATTACTGTTTGTGCATTTACAATATTCATTGATTTTTGCCATTGAAAAACATGTTTTTCATATACCAGAAATGTTTGAAGCTACTGACTGAATGAAAGGAGCTGGCATCTCACTCTCTTTGAATCTTCTTTATCATGCTAGGATTAGCAGGAAAAAGCAAAAAATTTCAGAATTGCACCTTGCAATGTGGAGATATTACTGTTTGTGCATTTACAATATTCATTGATTTTTGCCATTGAAAAACATGTTTTTCATATACCAGAAATGTTTGAAGCTACTGACTGAATGAAAGGAGCTGGCATCTCACTCTCTTTGAATCTTCTTTATCATGCTAGGATTAACAGGAAAAAGCAAAAAATTTCAGAATTGCACCTTGCAATGTGGAGATATTACTGTTTGTGCATTTACAATATTCATTGATTTTTGCCATTGAAAAACATGTTTTTCATATACCAGAAATGTTTGAAGCTACTGACTGAATGAAAGGAGCTGGCATCTCACTCTCTTTGAATCTTCTTTATCATGCTAGGATTAACAGGAAAAAGCTAAAAATTTCAGAATTGCACCTTGCAATGTGGAGATATTACTGTTTGTGCATTTACAATATGCATTGATTTTTGCCATTGAAAAACATGTTTTTCATATACCAGAAATGTTTGAAGCTACTGACTGAATGAAAGGAGCTGGCATCTCACTCTCTTTGAATCTTCTTTATCATGCTAGGATTAGCAGGAAAAAGCAAAAAATTTCAGAATTGCACCTTGCAATGTGGAGATATTACTGTTTGTGCATTTACAATATTCATTGATTTTTGCCATTGAAAAACATGTTTTTCATATACCAGAAATGTTTGAAGCTACTGACTGAATGAAAGGAGCTGGCATCTCACTCTCTTTGAATCTTCTTTATCATGCTAGGATTAACAGGAAAAAGCTAAAAATTTCAGAATTGCACCGTGCAATGTGGAGATATTACTGTTTGTGCATTTACAATATTCATTGATTTTTGCCATTGAAAAACATGTTTTTCATATACCAGAAATGTTTGAAGCTACTGACTGAATGAAAGGAGCTGGCATCTCACTCTCTTTGAATCTTCTTTATCATGCTAGGATTAGCAGGAAAAAGCAAAAAATTTCAGAATTGCACCTTGCAATATGGAGATATTACTGTTTGTGCATTTACAATATTCATTGATTTTTGCCATTGAAAAACATGTTTTTCATATACCAGAAATGTTTGAAGCTACTGACTGAATGAAAGGAGCTGGCATCTCACTCTCTTTGAATCTTCTTTATCATGCTAGGATTAACAGGAAAAAGCAAAAAATTTCAGAATTGCACCTTGCAATGTGGAGATATTACTGTTTGTGCATTTACAATATTCATTGATTTTTGCCATTGAAAAACATGTTTTTCATATACCAGAAATGTTTGAAGCTACTGACTGAATGAAAGGAGCTGGCATCTCACTCTCTTTGAATCTTCTTTATCATGCTAGGATTAACAGGAAAAAGCTAAAAATTTCAGAATTGCACCGTGCAATGTGGAGATATTACTGTTTGTGCATTTACAATATTCATTGATTTTTGCCATTGAAAAACATGTTTTTCATATACCAGAAATGTTTGAAGCTACTGACTGAATGAAAGGAGCTGGCATCTCACTCTCTTTGAATCTTCTTTATCATGCTAGGATTAGCAGGAAAAAGCAAAAAATTTCAGAATTGCACCTTGCAATGTGGAGATATTACTGTTTGTGCATTTACAATATTCATTGATTTTTGCCATTGAAAAACATGTTTTTCATATACCAGAAATGTTTGAAGCTACTGACTGAATGAAAGGAGCTGGCATCTCACTCTCTTTGAATCTTCTTTATCATGCTAGGATTAACAGGAAAAAGCTAAAAATTTCAGAATTGCACCGTGCAATGTGGAGATATTACTGTTTGTGCATTTACAATATTCATTGATTTTTGCCATTGAAAAACATGTTTTTCATATACCAGAAATGTTTGAAGCTACTGACTGAATGAAAGGAGCTGGCATCTCACTCTCTTTGAATCTTCTTTATCATGCTAGGATTAACAGGAAAAAGCAAAAAATTTCAGAATTGCACCTTGCAATGTGGAGATATTACTGTTTGTGCATTTACAATATTCATTGATTTTTGCCATTGAAAAACATGTCCAGAAATGTTTGAAGCTACTGACTGAATGAAAGGAGCTGGCATCTCACTCTCTTTGAATCTTCTTTATCATGCTAGGATTAACAGGAAAAAGCTAAAAATTTCAGAATTGCACCGTGCAATGTGGAGATATTACTGTTTGTGCATTTACAATATTCATTGATTTTTGCCATTGAAAAACATGTTTTTCATATACCAGAAATGTTTGAAGCTACTGACTGAATGAAAGGAGCTGGCATCTCACTCTCTTTGAATCTTCTTTATCATGCTAGGATTAGCAGGAAAAAGCTAAAAATTTCAGAATTGCACCGTGCAATGTGGAGATATTACTGTTTGTGCATTTACAATATTCATTGATTTTTGCCATTGAAAAACATGTTTTTCATATACCAGAAATGTTTGAAGCTACTGACTGAATGAAAGGAGCTGGCATCTCACTCTCTTTGAATCTTCTTTATCATGCTAGGATTAACAGGAAAAAGCAAAAAATTTCAGAATTGCACCTTGCAATGTGGAGATATTACTGTTTGTGCATTTACAATATTCATTGATTTTTGCCATTGAAAAACATGTTTTTCATATACCAGAAATGTTTGAAGCTACTGACTGAATGAAAGGAGCTGGCATCTCACTCTCTTTGAATCTTCTTTATCATGCTAGGATTAACAGGAAAAAGCTAAAAATTTCAGAATTGCACCGTGCAATGTGGAGATATTACTGTTTGTGCATTTACAATATTCATTGATTTTTGCCATTGAAAAACATGTTTTTCATATACCAGAAATGTTTGAAGCTACTGACTGAATGAAAGGAGCTGGCATCTCACTCTCTTTGAATCTTCTTTATCATGCTAGGATTAGCAGGAAAAAGCAAAAAATTTCAGAATTGCACCTTGCAATGTGGAGATATTACTGTTTGTGCATTTACAATATTCATTGATTTTTGCCATTGAAAAACATGTTTTTCATATACCAGAAATGTTTGAAGCTACTGACTGAATGAAAGGAGCTGGCATCTCACTCTCTTTGAATCTTCTTTATCATGCTAGGATTAACAGGAAAAAGCTAAAAATTTCAGAATTGCACCGTGCAATGTGGAGATATTACTGTTTGTGCATTTACAATATTCATTGATTTTTGCCA
Organism: Phyllobates terribilis; assembly: GCF_046119375.1. Taxonomy (NCBI): domain Eukaryota; kingdom Metazoa; phylum Chordata; class Amphibia; order Anura; family Dendrobatidae; genus Phyllobates; species Phyllobates terribilis. The sequence continues at coordinate 39,892 of NW_027369282.1, forward strand.
TTGAAAAACATGTTTTTCATATACCAGAAATGTTTGAAGCTACTGACTGAATGAAAGGAGCTGGCATCTCACTCTCTTTGAATCTTCTTTATCATGCTAGGATTAGCAGGAAAAAGCAAAAAATTTCAGAATTGCACCTTGCAATGTGGAGATATTACTGTTTGTGCATTTACAATATTCATTGATTTTTGCCATTGAAAAACATGTTTTTCATATACCAGAAATGTTTGAAGCTACTGACTGAATGAAAGGAGCTGGCATCTCACTCTCTTTGAATCTTCTTTATCATGCTAGGATTAACAGGAAAAAGCAAAAAATTTCAGAATTGCACCTTGCAATGTGGAGATATTACTGTTTGTGCATTTACAATATTCATTGATTTTTGCCATTGAAAAACATGTTTTTCATATACCAGAAATGTTTGAAGCTACTGACTGAATGAAAGGAGCTGGCATCTCACTCTCTTTGAATCTTCTTTATCATGCTAGGATTAACAGGAAAAAGCTAAAAATTTCAGAATTGCACCGTGCAATGTGGAGATATTACTGTTTGTGCATTTACAATATTCATTGATTTTTGCCATTGAAAAACATGTTTTTCATATACCAGAAATGTTTGAAGCTACTGACTGAATGAAAGGAGCTGGCATCTCACTCTCTTTGAATCTTCTTTATCATGCTAGGATTAACAGGAAAAAGCAAAAAATTTCAGAATTGCACCTTGCAATGTGGAGATATTACTGTTTGTGCATTTACAATATTCATTGATTTTTGCCATTGAAAAACGTCATATACCAGAAATGTTTGAAGCTACTGACTGAATGAAAGGAGCTGGCATCTCACTCTCTTTGAATCTTCTTTTATCATGCTAGGATTAACAGGAAAAAGCTAAAAATTTCAGAATTGCACCGTGCAATGTGGAGATATTACTGTTTGTGCATTTACAATATTCATTGATTTTTGCCATTGAAAAACATGTTTTTCATATACCAGAAATGTTTGAAGCTACTGACTGAATGAAAGGAGCTGGCATCTCACTCTCTTTGAATCTTCTTTATCATGCTAGGATTAGCAGGAAAAAGCTAAAAATTTCAGAATTGCACAATGCAATGTGGAGATATTACTGTTTGTGCATTTACAATATTCATTGATTTTTGCCATTGAAAAACATGTTTTTCATATACCAGAAATGTTTGAAGCTACTGACTGAATGAAAGGAGCTGGCATCTCACTCTCTTTGAATCTTCTTTATCATGCTAGGATTAACAGGAAAAAGCAAAAAATTTCAGAATTGCACCTTGCAATGTGGAGATATTACTGTTTGTGCATTTACAATATTCATTGATTTTTGCCATTGAAAAACATGTTTTTCATATACCAGAAATGTTTGAAGCTACTGACTGAATGAAAGGAGCTGGCATCTCACTCTCTTTGAATCTTCTTTATCATGCTAGGATTAACAGGAAAAAGTAAAAATTTCAGAATTGCACCGTGCAATGTGGAGATATTACTGTTTGTGCATTTACAATATTCATTGATTTTTGCCATTGAAAAACATGTTTTTCATATACCAGAAATGTTTGAAGCTACTGACTGAATGAAAGGAGCTGGCATCTCACTCTCTTTGAATCTTCTTTTATCATGCTAGGATTAGCAGGAAAAAGCAAAAAATTTCAGAATTGCACCTTGCAATGTGGAGATATTACTGTTTGTGCATTTACAATATTCATTGATTTTTGCCATTGAAAAACATGTTTTTCATATACCAGAAATGTTTGAAGCTACTGACTGAATGAAAGGAGCTGGCATCTCACTCTCTTTGAATCTTCTTTATCATGCTAGGATTAACAGGAAAAAGCAAAAAATTTCAGAATTGCACCTTGCAATGTGGAGATATTACTGTTTGTGCATTTACAATATTCATTGATTTTTGCCATTGAAAAACATGTTTTTCATATACCAGAAATGTTTGAAGCTACTGACTGAATGAAAGGAGCTGGCATCTCACTCTCTTTGAATCTTCTTTATCATGCTAGGATTAACAGGAAAAAGCTAAAAATTTCAGAATTGCACCGTGCAATGTGGAGATATTACTGTTTGTGCATTTACAATATTCATTGATTTTTGCCATTGAAAAACATGTTTTTCATATACCAGAAATGTTTGAAGCTACTGACTGAATGAAAGGAGCTGGCATCTCACTCTCTTTGAATCTTCTTTATCATGCTAGGATTAGCAGGAAAAAGCTAAAAATTTCAGAATTGCACCTTGCAATGTGGAGATATTACTGTTTGTGCATTTACAATATTCATTGATTTTTGCCATTGAAAAACATGTTTTTCATATACCAGAAATGTTTGAAGCTACTGACTGAATGAAAGGAGCTGGCATCTCACTCTCTTTGAATCTTCTTTATCATGCTAGGATTAGCAGGAAAAAGCAAAAAATTTCAGAATTGCACCTTGCAATGTGGAGATATTACTGTTTGTGCATTTACAATATTCATTGATTTTTGCCATTGAAAAACATGTTTTTCATATACCAGAAATGTTTGAAGCTACTGACTGAATGAAAGGAGCTGGCATCTCACTCTCTTTGAATCTTCTTTATCATGCTAGGATTAACAGGAAAAAGCAAAAAATTTCAGAATTGCACCTTGCAATGTGGAGATATTACTGTTTGTGCATTTACAATATTCATTGATTTTTGCCATTGAAAAACATGTTTTTCATATACCAGAAATGTTTGAAGCTACTGACTGAATGAAAGGAGCTGGCATCTCACTCTCTTTGAATCTTCTTTATCATGCTAGGATTAGCAGGAAAAAGCAAAAAATTTCAGAATTGCACCTTGCAATGTGGAGATATTACTGTTTGTGCATTTACAATATTCATTGATTTTTGCCATTGAAAAACATGTTTTTCATATACCAGAAATGTTTGAAGCTACTGACTGAATGAAAGGAGCTGGCATCTCACTCTCTTTGAATCTTCTTTATCATGCTAGGATTAACAGGAAAAAGCAAAAAATTTCAGAATTGCACCTTGCAATGTGGAGATATTACTGTTTGTGCATTTACAATATTCATTGATTTTTGCCATTGAAAAACATGTTTTTCATATACCAGAAATGTTTGAAGCTACTGACTGAATGAAAGGAGCTGGCATCTCACTCTCTTTGAATCTTCTTTATCATGCTAGGATTAACAGGAAAAAGCTAAAAATTTCAGAATTGCACCTTGCAATGTGGAGATATTACTGTTTGTGCATTTACAATATGCATTGATTTTTGCCATTGAAAAACATGTTTTTCATATACCAGAAATGTTTGAAGCTACTGACTGAATGAAAGGAGCTGGCATCTCACTCTCTTTGAATCTTCTTTATCATGCTAGGATTAGCAGGAAAAAGCAAAAAATTTCAGAATTGCACCTTGCAATGTGGAGATATTACTGTTTGTGCATTTACAATATTCATTGATTTTTGCCATTGAAAAACATGTTTTTCATATACCAGAAATGTTTGAAGCTACTGACTGAATGAAAGGAGCTGGCATCTCACTCTCTTTCAATCTTCTTTATCATGCTAGGATTAACAGGAAAAAGCTAAAAATTTCAGAATTGCACCGTGCAATGTGGAGATATTACTGTTTGTGCATTTACAATATTCATTGATTTTTGCCATTGAAAAACATGTTTTTCATATACCAGAAATGTTTGAAGCTACTGACTGAATGAAAGGAGCTGGCATCTCACTCTCTTTGAATCTTCTTTATCATGCTAGGATTAGCAGGAAAAAGCTAAAAATTTCAGAATTGCACCTTGCAATGTGGAGATATTACTGTTTGTGCATTTACAATATTCATTGATTTTTGCCATTGAAAAACATGTTTTTC